>NW_026781815.1:622500-922500 GCF_030144855.1 Hypanus sabinus
CAGAGTCATGACACAGTGTTGGATTTACCCCTGTGCAATGAAGCTGATCTAAATAGCCCAGGTGACCGGGAGACAATGGGATGGAGATTCACATGATGAGAAACCCGATAAGAGCCAGGAACTCCAAATACTCCTGGACGATAACCCTTCAGCAACGAGAGACCAAACACCTCCGAAGAGGAGAAGCACACGGACACTTGGAGATTGGGAGCGGAAGGAATGTCTGGCCAGCGTACAGTGTTTTTCCCAGTAGGGAAAACTGCTGGGGACTCGGTCCAATACTACTGTAACCCCACTGGTCACGCCTTCTGACATCGAAAGGCGTAATTCCGTCTCTCTGCCTTTAACCAGCTGATTAGTTTTGACTCCACAAAAGTGCATTACCCGCAATCCAATGTGCTTATCAGAAAATATTTTACATATCACCCACACCACATTTATCTTCCCAATTGTCCATCTGCTTGTCTTTTACCGAACCCACGCTTATTCTGCCAACGCTGTTGTTGCTGTTCATCCAGCCCCATGGGTGGAGATGTGGGGTCTGAGTCTGTGTGTCTGCCTGTAGCACACAGTGTACAGAAAACAATGAAAGATTGACTGTCTGCGTTTCAGTGTATTGAAAATGTGCATCTGCAACTTGGGCTCAGTGTGGGACAGAATGACTCTGCTGTCTGGGAAGATGGAACTGATGAGCTGCTGGTCAGTCTATGCTCTGTGGCACAACTTGTGTGTGAGAGAGGAGCGGCTGGTCTCAACCTTGTCCCTTGACAGGAGGGGAAATTGGATTTGAATGACCTCATTCGCTCTGGGTGGGAGAAAAAAAACTGGGTCGATGAGGGAGAGGTAAAAGCCAGACGGCA
Source organism: Hypanus sabinus (assembly GCF_030144855.1). NCBI lineage: Eukaryota > Metazoa > Chordata > Chondrichthyes > Myliobatiformes > Dasyatidae > Hypanus > Hypanus sabinus. Next base: position 623,361 of record NW_026781815.1, read on the forward strand.
GGTACGCGCACACACACACACACACACACACACACACACACACACACAGAGTCACATATCGATAGTCACTATTGTCAGTGTGTCTGAAGCTTGTCATTTATTTCCAGCCATTCTACATGTATTCATATTACAATTTATTGTACTGTTTACTTTACTCTCCGGTCTGCCAAATCCATTGCGGACTGAAGCATTTATTCTCTATTTTAATGTGACCTCTGACAGATTGGAAATGCTGAAAATACTGGAGGATTTCAGTAGAGATTTTCCAGCACGATGTGTGTAGCTTGGATTTCCAGTATCTGCAGAGTAGTTTGTGTGTGTGTGTGTGTGTGTGTGTGTGTGTGTGTGTGTGTGTGTGTGTGTGTGTGTGTGTGTTTGTGTGTTCGCGCGTGGGCACGCGCCCGCGCTCGTGTGTGGCCAGGAGGGAGTTGAAGTACAGAAGGACAGTTAAAATGGGAAACCGCTGGGCAGATATGTCGATTGGTCTGTCGGTGTTGGTGAACACCGTTAGTGAACAAACAAACTGAAATGTGTAAATGCGGCCGCTCCTTATCAAAGCTTTGTCTTTGTGTTTGGAGCCCTGCGGTTATTTCCAGTTGATGATCACTGCTGCTGTCGTGCCCAAGAATTGTGACAAGGTTATTCGGCCCAATATTTACATCAGAGCCAATAGTGTTGAACTAAAGTGCTTGGTCAAGTTGCTGTAACCTGGAAAATTATTCAGAGGTGCAACCATATCTCTGGAGACCGAACTTTTGAATAAATCAAAGACGATTATTGCATCAGCTGAGAGTGTCTGCAGGATCTGTGAATTCAGGAGTAACAGAACTCATATATTCTCACTGTAATGGCGTATGCGGTCATATTGCTAATATAGGAAGTTTGCTATTCTCTTATTTTAGTCTTTGTAATTCTCGGTTAAGCCACAGTGTCAGCTGCACTTGGTGGGAATTTATGTTACATGCAATGTTGTGATAGTTTCTGTTGCTGATTTCCACTGTCACCTGTCCAGCCCCGGTGTTCCGAACTTCAAGAATGGAATGGAAACACCGGGGATGTTGATTCTCGGATTTGCATCGAAATTAACCTGCCGCAGTAATTTAGCGAATCAACCTGGGCCTGTGTCTTGGTCTGTCCGTCTGCGTGAGTCTGTGTGTTAGTGCTCGCGTACATGTGTGCATGGTTGTGTGTGGCCTGCAGTGGGTTGAAGGCCTGAAGGAGAGTTCAAAATGGGATTCCGCAGGTGAAGAATGTCAGATAAGTTGGTGTCGGTGATTTCGGTTTAGAGAAGAATAATTAGTCAACAAAAATCTGGAATCCGTGGTTCTGGAAGATTGGAGAGTGGCTAATGTTATCCCACTTTTCAAGAAGGGAGGGAAGGAGAAACCGGAGAACTATCGCCCTGTTAGCCTAAAGTCAGTCGTGGGGAAGATGCTTGAGTCTATTATTAAGGACGAAATAGTGGCACATCTTGATGGCAGTAATAGGATTCGGCCGAGCCTGCATGGATTTACCAAGGGCAAATCACGTTTGATAATCTGTTGGAGATTTTTGAGGGTGTAACAAGGATGTTAGACGAGTGTAAGCCAGTGGATTCTGTATACCTAGATTTTCAGAAGGCATTCTATAAGGTGCCACATAGGAGATTGGTAAGTAAAATCAGAGCTCATGGCATTGGGGGCAGGGTTTCAACATGGATAGAAAACTGGTTGGCAGATAGAAAGCAAAGGGTAGCAGTGAATGGGTGTTTCTCGGACTGGCTGGAGGTGACTAGTGGGGTATTTGGACCACAGCTCTTTACGATTTATGTCAACGATTTAGATGAGGGCATTGAAAACTATATCAGCAAGTTTGCTGACGATACTAAACGGGGTGGCAGTGTGACATGCGAAGAGGAAGTTAGGAGAATACAGGGAGACTTGGATAGGCTGGGTGAGTGGGCAGATACTTGGCAGATGTCATTCAATATGAATAAATGTGAAGTTTTCCACGTTGGAAGCAGGAACAAGTGGACAGAGTATTGTCTGAATAGTGTAGAGTCAGGTAAGGGAGAAATGCAAAGAGACCTAGGAGTCCTAGTTCATCAGTCAATGAAGGTGAATGAGAAAGTGCAACAGGCAGTGAAGAGGACAAATGGAATGTTGGCCTTTATTACAAGGGGAATTGAGTTCAAGAGCAAGGATGACTTTTTGCATTTGTACAGGGCCCTGGTGAGACCACACCTGGAATATTGTGTACAGTTTTGGTCTCCAGGTTTAAGGAAGGACATTCTGGCAATTGAGGAAGTGCAGCGTAGATTCACAAGGTTGATTCCTGGAGTGGCAGGGCTGTCTTACGCAGAGAGATGGGAGAGATTGGGCTTGTACCCACTGGAATTGAGGAGATTGAGAGTGGATCTGATTGAAACGTTTAAGATAATTAAAGGATTTGATAGGATTGAGTCAGGATATATGTTCCACATGTTGGGAGAGTCCAGTACCAGAGGGCATGGATTGGGAATAAGAGGTCAGTTATTTAAAACAGAGTTGAGGAAGAACTTCTTCTCCCAGAGAGTTGTGGAGGTGTGGAATGCACTGCCTCGGAAGACGGTGGAAGCCAATTTTCAAGAAGGAGCTAGATAGAGATCTGATGGATAGGGGTATCAAGGGATATGGGGACAAGGCAGGGACTGGGTATTGATAGTGAATGATCAGCCATGATTTCAGAATGGCGGAGCAGACTCGAGGGGCCGAATAGTCTACTTCTGCACCTATTGTCTATTGTCTAGTGTCTATTGTTTTCCCCAGATGAGTTACAGCTGAGGTAATGTCCAAGAAATTTGATGCATTTGTCTTCAATCGGCTGAATATGTACATCGGAGGCAATCGTGTTGAACTAAAGCACTTTTTCAACTATCTGTAGCTTTGACAGGCGTATAATCACGTCTCTGGGGACACCCTCTGTATAACTCAGGGTCGCTTTGAACGCATCAGATTAGAGTGTCTGCCGAAGCTGTGAATTCAGGAGGCACAGAAGTTACAGATTCTCACTGAAATGAAGTATCCAGTCATTCAGCGGATACAAAACATTTACTATATTTAAGGCATTATATTCCTGGTAAGCCACGGTGTCAGCTGTCCCGATGGGAATTGACATTTAGTTCCAATGTTTGTGATGACATCAGCCGCTGCTATACACTGTCACCTGGTCAGTCCCAGTGTTCTGCATTTCAGGAATGGAATGGAAACACCATTCAAAGTGGATTACGGGATCTGTATCGGAAACAATCTGCTGCAGGAATTTGGCGATTCTGCTAACGTCTGTGGAATTCAGTGGATTAGGCAGCGTTCCTCCAGATGTTTGTGGTCAATCATGGGATGTTCGGGGCTCCGTGCTTTTGGTCCTGTAGCAGCTGCACTGTATTTATGATTAACCTGTTAGCATAGCTCGCCGAGGTTATATCAATTGTTTGTCTGTGTTTGTATGTCAGCGATCTCTGAGTTGGGTGTAACAAAGAAACCATCGATTGGTTGCATCAATTTAGCAAATGTGAGCAATTCTATGTTGTAGCATGAAATTTGTGGATTTTCAATGAAAGTGTATGTTGTGCCTAAATGTGAACCAGTTGATGGACAGCACAATGAAGTTGCTGCAGAGCCACGTGCTGCTTCATACTTATCAGTACTGCGAATTGCATTATATTACATCTACATCTGATACGGTTACAGACATCTGACTACCGAGCTTGCTGCTGGTCGTAGAATTCCTGTCCTCTCCTTTTCTGAGATGAATTCAGTGGCGGTGGTCATGTCTGTCTTATGGTTCTACATTTTGCAGGTGTTACCAGCATAGCTGATAGTGTGCGCAGTGAGGCTGCATTTGGGTTAGTCTGTTCCGTTTCCTGCGCCCGCTCTCTGCAAAGTTCTTCCCATGTGTGCCGCTGCTGCAGAGAATGGCAGCTCACCCGGAAGGCGGTATGTTGACGGGACATATGTAAACCGCTGGAATAACCTGTGCCTATAGAATCGATAAATGGATGAAAATACAAATAATCTGTCGATGGAGAAACAAGGTTTATTTCAGTTTGACACTCTGTTATGATGTAATTCATTTTACTGCCAACCCAGTTGCCCTTACAGCCGCTTACTGTCACCGTCCGGTGTGTTACCTGACAAAGCTTCCCAAATAATGCATCTCTTCAACTGCTTTAAATAATGTTATTATACACGACTACACCATTCCTGACTGTCCATTCCCTACGAATGCCATTTTTATTGAATGTTATATAAATTTAGGGTAAACACTGAGTGTATTCATCCTCTCGATATTCCTCGTTATCTTAGACAAATGTAAATGTTGACCGTTCATTCAGCTCCCCTTCAAACAATAATACACTTGCGGTCCAACTTCTCTCACACTGGAATTACTTATCCCCTGGTAACGTGTTAATACATCACTCCTGCACTGCATTCAGCGTAATACCATTTTATTCTATGGCTGACCGGGTATTACTGAGCACACCAGTCCAAGTACAGACTTACTTGATGTTGCACTGCCGCTTTTAGGGAACTATAGACTTTTACTTCCTCTGTTCTGCTGCAATCGCCAGGGACAAACCGTTTATAGTGGATATTCCTCATTGATTGACTCTCCCAACTGCATCTCCACCTCATCGGAATTGAGCCGCATTCCACACTCCTCGGCCCACTTACAGAGACGATCATAATTTCAGTGGAATTCGTTAACACTATATAACCTGTCCACAATATAAACTGTACTGGTAACAGCCATACCTGTAAAATGTCGAACAATGTCTTGTATTCTGTTTTCCGACCACCGATTCAGAAGACAGAAAACAATAAACCAAGTATAAATACCTGAGGTATATCATTAATCAGTCCCTTTATTCAGAAAAAAAACATCCTTCCATCACCCTCTCCCCTGTACTTTGAAGCCAATTATTTATCAATTCAGCCAATTTGCATGTCAGCTAAATATTGAGAATAACTTACCCTATGAAAGATCTCCCCATGTATCTCCCCACGCCCAGCGATCCGCCCTCGTTGAACGGTAGACCGGGACGACTGGTCCTGAGCAGCTCTGGTGAATTACAACACAGCGGCAGCTTGTCTGTGTGGACTCCAGGGTGCAACTTGTGCTCCATACTGAGCCTCTCTCTCACGCTTCAACATCAAGGCTTTTGCCAGATTTCCCTGGGAGTATGGTTCGGTAAGGCACACATACGACCTGTGCACATGAGCATCATGGAGTACCGCGAATCCATCCTTTTGCATATGATAGGCTCACGCAACAGCCCTCCGATTTGGATTTACTCCGGGCTCTCCACTCCGGTCTCTCCTGTCACCTGGTGATCAGCCTCACTGCTGAGTTGTTGACCGACTTGCCCGACCAGCGGCACACAATCTCAGCTGAGTTCATCTGATAGAACGTTAGACACGAATTAAAACCTGGAGCTCAGTCAGTTCCCAGAGGAAAACCAGGACTTAGCCTATGCCTTCAGTAAATGGAAATCCAGCACCTTATCTCCTCCCTTACAATATTCTGCGCGATGGGCTGCTCAGTCAACGCGCTACTGCACAGCTTTATTCGCCCATCCCTCTCAGAATGGTCCTCCCTTCACTAGTATGGATCTACGGAGTGTGTACAATGGATCTGCATCACAGCTTTATTCGCCCATCCCTCTCAGAATGGTCCTCCCTTCACTAGACCGGATCTACAGAGTGTGTACAATGGATCTGTATCACAGCTTTATTCGCCCATCCCTCTCAGAATGGTCCTCCCTTCATTAGACCGGATTTACAGAGTGTGTACAATGGATCTGCATCACAGCTTTATTCGCCCATCCCTCTCAGAATGGTCCTCCCTTCACTAGACCGGATCTACGGAGTGAGTCACAATGGATCTGTATCACAGCTTTATTTGCCCATACCACTCCGCAGCGTGCACCAGAGTGGGTGTAAAACAATCAGAACGGTCCTCCCTTCACTAGACCGAATCTCCAGAGTGTGATCAATGGATCTGCATCTGCCAGGTGATGAGTGGAAGAGGGTGACCATAACGCCAGTGGTCACCACGAATGCCTGGAGATGACCTTCCGATTTCCCAACAGTCCAACTGTTTTACAAACCTCCATGTAGTTTCTCGTTTGGTTATAATCTGCAAACCAACGGCCGGTCATTAAGAACAGATCAGCACTTGAACCAGTTTGTGCGCTGTTTTGTCACCTAACCAACATGGAAGTTGTACTTTCTCTGACCCGGGCTAGCTCATGGTGAACATAGTTCCTCTGCAACGGGTATGTGACCTTTTGCTATCTTCATGGTTACCAATCCCGGCATTCCCTGCGAAGGTGTTTCCGGTGGAAGACCCGGCGGTCAAAGCCCTGCTGTTCCAACTGCCGGACGAGGGCACGGTGGACTGTCCGGACTTCCAACCGTACCTACTGCCACCATGCCAACCCTCTTCGGAGCCCAGCCAGACTACTAAAAACTGGGGGGCATGTATGAACCTCCACAGCTGAATGTTGTTCATACATGGAAATTTCAAAATATGGATCTCTTAGGAATATATTTCAATGAATGGCGAAGCTAGGCGGGACGTCATCACTTTGATCTGTTGAAGCTGTAGAAGCAAGAATATTATCTCTATGGTTAACGATAGTCAGTAGGAGTAGTAATGTTGTTATTCGACTGGGCAGCGCTGAGATCATTTAACTCAGTGATAGTTTAAGTGAAGTAGTGAAAACATCAACAACTCTGCTTATAGAACGGAAGTGTCTCTACGAACTATACAACAGGTGTGTAATCGTTCTGAGGTTTCAGCATTAAAGTCAATGTGTCTGCTGTCGTGCAATCCAATTCTAGACATTGTCCCTCCTGTAACTCAGACAGATGACCGTGAGTGCGCGGAATGGAACATTCGTGCACAGTCAATCCGCTGTGTTTCACATTACTGCCAATCTGAGTTTGTATAAAGACCTCTTTATTCTGTTCCTTGCAAAGTTTTGTCTCTTTCTAGCAAAATGCAGACATTATATCAAATATTATTTTTGGGAACTGAAGCTCCTCATGTTATTTTGCACAAATTTATGATTGGAATCATCCCGTAGTTCTGAAAGTGCCGAAAAATAACGGGTTAACTGCATCTCATTTTGACAGTTATTAATCTGATCAGTGAAGTGCAATAATTATCCCTTGTCGTTATCACAAATTCCAAATGAAAGAAAAAAAAACACGCACACACATTTATTCGCAGCATTCAGCACAGTGTATTTTAACAGTTATATTCATTATTTTATTCCTGGCATGAGATATCAGAGAGAAATAAACATACAGATTGTGTAAAATGGATCTGCATCACAGATTTATTCGCTCATACCACTCCGCAGCGGGCACCGGAGCGGGTGTAAAACACTCAGAATGGTGCTCCCTTCACTAGACCGGATCTACAGAGTGTGTACAATGGGTCTGCATCCGCCAGGTGATGAGTGGAAGAGGGTGACCATAACTCCAGTGGTCACGACGAATGCCTGGAGAGGGACTTCCGACTTCCCAACAGTCCAGCTGTTTTAAAAACATCCATGAACGAGATGCCCCTCGCCACAGGTAGTGTCTCGTTTGGTTATAATCTGCAAACCAACGGTCGGTCATTAAGAACAAATCAGCACATAAACAATTTGTGCGCTGTTTTGTCGACTAACCAACATGGAAGTTGTACTTTCTCTGACTTTGGCTAGCTCACGGTGTACACAGCTCCTCTGCAACGGGTATGTGATCTTTTGCTATCTTCATGGTTAACAATCCCGGCATTCCCTGCGAAGGTGTTTCCGGTGGGAGATCCGACGGCCAAAGCCCTGCTGCTCCAACTGCCGGACGAGGGCACAGTGGACTGTCCGGATTTCCACCGGCACCTACTGCCACTATGCCAAACCTCTTCGGCGCCCAGCCAGACTACTGAAAACTTGGGAACATGTATGAATGTCCACAGCTGAATGTTGTTCATAGATGGGAATTTCAAAATATGGATGTCTTAGGAATATATTTCAATGAATGGCGAAGCTATCCGGGACGTCATGACTTTGATCGGTTGAAGCTGTAGAAGCAAGAATATTTTCTCTATGGTTAACGATAGACAGTAGGATTAGTAATGGTGCTATTCGGCTGGGCAGCGGTGAGATCATTTAGCTCAGTGATAATTTAAGGGAAGTAGTGAAAACATCAACATGGTCAGTGATATTTTAGTAAAGCACTGACAACTCTGCTTATAGAACGGAAGTGTCTCTACGAACTACACAACAGGTGTGTAACCGTTTTGAAGTTTCAGCATTGCAGTCAATGTGTCTGCTGTCGTCCAATCCAATTCTAGACATTGGCTCTCCTGTAACTCAGACAGATGACCGTGAGTGCGCGGAATGGAACATTCGTGCACAGTCAATCGGCTGTGTTTCACATTACTGCCAATCTGAGTTTCTATAAAGACATCTTTATTCTGTTCCTTGCAATGTTTTGTCTCATTCTAGCAGAATGCAGACATTATTTCAAATATTTTTTTTTTTGGAAACAGAAGCACCTCATATTATTTTGCATACATTTATAACTGAAATTATCCCGTAGTTCTGAAAGTGCCGAAATATAACGGGTTAACTGCATCTCATTTTGGCAGTAATTAATCTGATCAGTGAAGTGCAATAATTATCCCTTGTTGTTATCACACAGTCCAAATGAAAGAAAAAAAAAACACACATACACATTTATTCGCAGCATTCAGCACATTTTATTCTTCAATAGTTATGTATGACAAACGTAGGTTACGTGTGCACAGTGTATTTTAACAGTTATATTCATTATTTTATTCCTGGCATGAGATATCAGAGAAAAACAAATATGGCAGTTCGGTAAAGCTGTAAATTATGATGGATCTCCATTCTAATGTTCCCCGATTGGTTCCATTATGTGAACCGAGGGATCACAAGCTGCATCTATTTTCGCCATTGAGGTTCTTATCCGGATCCACTGAACAATGCCTGGATTTATTTTCGTTTGAATGGCTAAGTAAAAGAGTGTATAAAGACAGGCATATAAGTATCGTTGAATTTCATTTAGATGTGCGAAATAAAAATGTGCCCGTGCATCGAAATATAATCACGGCCCAATGTGATGATAAAAGATGGGTTTCTATTTCTCCTTAACCAGCGGGTGAGTTATGACATCAGTATGAAATCATGAATAATAGCAGAGGTTCCATTCGTCTCTCTTCCAATGCTGTTTCGGTCAGTCGTTCCTACATTGTACAATAATCTGAGACTTTCTCTGCTGTATGCTTTTCTCCAACAGCATACATCCTCACATTTGACTGTGTTGAATTCAGTCAGCCATTTCCAACGCGTTGCCCAAGCAATAACCTTTCTGCCTGTATAGGACGCCACCAATTTTAAGCCGTCCGGATATATTTTTTTCTGATCCAGCTGTCTACATTGACAACAAATCACTGTTACAGATAATAAATAATAACGGGACTGAACCTAGTCCCTCCGGCACACTAGTCGCAGTCAAAAATCAATCATCAAATCAGCAGCTTTGGATTTTCAACACACAGTTTTCGTCCTGTACCGTGACAACCAGAACAGCAAACAATATCGTGTGACAAAACCAATGATATGCAAAATTGCAATATAACATCCCAGCTCGTAAATTCTATGGAGTCTCTCCAATGACAAAAAATTGTTACTGAGATATGTGGCCCATAACAGTTGACAATATTCCAAGTGTGGTCTGGCTAGTGTCTTACTGAAGTCTCAGCATTATCTCCTTTCATTTCTATTCCATTACCCTTGAAATAAATGCCATCATTGCATTTGCCTTCTTTACCACAGAATCCAGGCAGCACCTCCAGAGTCTGAGAATTGACCACATTTGCCGGGAAATGCACCATACCAGAGCCCCCGTGAGAGACAGAAACCTGCTTTGCCGAGAACTACATCTCCTTCCGTCACTGTTCTTCACCCCGTCTTCCCGTTCGCGATTTGAAAGGCTGCAATCCTATAAATCATTGCAATCGGAGGCGCAACTGGAGATAGATAACAAATGAACACAAATTTCACAGAAATCAACAAATCAAACCTTGATACTGGAGCAGTTGACATTAAAATGGCAGAGTTGGAATTGAAGTGAATTGCTGTCGCAACAAATGGCAGCTGTTTCCGAACTACTGATTAAAAAACAATTTAATCAAAAAGGTGAATCACACGGTGAAGATAGCGCAGTCAGCCCCATCGTATTCAAAGTGTGAAAGCGGAAAAACGTTTGATCAGCGCTGAGATCATCTAAAATAAGCCGAGAGCCACGCATCAGTACGAGTTCCACAATGGCTCCAGAGTGGTGAGTCAGCCCACGGTGATGATAACAGTCCCGCAAATCACACATCGATACCGTTTCCACGATGGGTACAGAGTGGCGAGCCATCCTACAGTGAGCCGTGGGCCGCACTTCGACACCAGTTACACGATAGATACACACGTGAGGCTTTCTCCAGGCAACCGAGGGCTACACATTTGTACAAGTCCCACACTGGATGCAGAATGGTGAGACTTTCTTCTTCCAATAAGCCGCGGACCGCCCATCGGTCCGAGTTCCACAAATGACACGGAGAGGTTTGTTCCACAAAAGCAGAAGAAAATGAGATTGAAGGCGAGTATGAACACACCCTCTGTTCTGCACATACGAACCTGCTGTGGAGGTAGAAAATGAGAAGGCACTGAATGGAGAAATGGAACAGAGATAGTCATGAATTCACAAATTATTACTACAGAGAAATAGGCTCTTCCGTGCATCTAGCACATCCCTCTATGATCTTCTGCTTTGCCCTATTTATCTGCATCCTCCGCTCGCTCTCATCCACGTACTTGCACAACCTTAACTGAAATGATACAATTGAATCCGAATCTACCAGTTAGGTTTGCAGTTCCTTCCACACGCTCCCAACCCTCGGAGTGAGTAACTGCATAGACTTCTTGCAGATTTGATCTTTCTCCCTAAGCCCACAAGCTCTAGTTGTAGATTTACTCAAAGGATAGAATATAGAACATAACATTTACAGCATATTAACTGTCCTTCATTCCGCAATTTTGTGGCGTATATGTAACCCACGCTAGAAACTCCCTAGACTTTCCAGAGCGCCTCTCACTCTATTTTTGTAAGCTCCATGCACCTGTTTAAAAGGCTTTTTAAGGACCCAATTTTATCCGCTTTCACCACCGCCGCCGGCAGAGCATTCCCTGCATGTACCACTCTCTTTGTGAAAACCATACACCTGGTATATTCTCTGTACCTATGTCCAAACACCTTAAAACTCTACCCCCTTGTGTTAGCCATTTCAGCCCTGAGGAAATAAAAATAACCTCTGACTATGCACACGATCAGTTCCCCTCATAATATCATACACCTCTTTGAGGTCACCTCTGATCCTCCGTTACTACATGGAGAATAGGCAAAGTACACACAGCCTGCTCGCCTAAGCTACGTCCTCCAGTCCAGGAAACATCATTGTAAATCTCCTCTGTACTGTCTCTCTAGTATCCACAGACCCTCTCTATAGCGTCTGTAGTACTGATCCTGGATTGGGAAAATCTGCCGCATTCACCCTGTTTATTTCCCGAACTCTTCCTTGCAAATTATTGAAGCATACTGAAATTACAAAACTTTAAGTAGGTGGACAGAGGCTTCCACAATATTCTGTCTGTGGCCTCAGAAACGTGTTGTGCAGATTCAACATAACGTCCCAACTCGTGTACTCAGTGATCTGATTGTGAAGGCCAATGGGATCAGAGCTCAATACGAGCCGATGTGCCCGTGACGACGATTTGCTGTAATTATCGATCTCTATCGCCAGGTCTCTTTTCTTTTTTAAAATTCGGCGCACTGTAGTCTACACATTGAATACGTGCTTCGAAATCTGTTGTACCTTTCCGCAAAAAGCAGATCATCTCACACTTGCGGGTATTAAATGCCACATGCTATTTTCAGCCCGTTTCCTAGCCAGTCACATCAAGATACAAGCTTGGATGGAGTTCCTGGCTGGAATAGGGCTCCCAACATAGGGGTTGTCATAAAATTGTTCTGACTCTGATATCTACATGTACATCTAATTCATTAGCATACATGATAATTAACAACCGGCCTAACACCAATTCCTTCTGTAGACTTCTCAGAGTCAAAGAATCAACTATAGACTCTCAGCTATTCCAGAAAAGAACGTTCATAAAACCGTCCTGAAGCCGTAACTAAATTCGCGTGGGGACAAAACTTCTTCTTAGAAGGGTCCCTGGAATATTACTTCGATCTCTTTTATATGTTCAGAAGAACATACGTACAAGGTGTTTTATTTTGATGCATGCCATCAGGTGATACTCTGACTTTCGACATTCAAATGACACGAAATGACGAGAATAAGCCACAGAAAAAAAACTGGTCCTATCTTCCCTCACAATAAAATGTGCCACATTTCTCCTGCCAAGCTAATGTCCCGCCCTGAATGTCAGAAGCAAATGTGGTCGCTGGATGGGACAAAATCATTTTGTTTGAAGTTGATTGTCCATGTTGATTGTTCACGATGATTGTCGATGTTAGAAACAACACTTATCATAAAGTGGCCCATTTCAGCAGCTGACGTCAGCTGTCTTGGAAAATACATTGGCGACATTCATATTATCTTTTGTTTAAAAGTTAACAAATTGTAACATCACTTGGGGATGCGAATTCATGTCACGGTAATAGAGTCAGGAAAAAAACACTTTCATTAACTGTTCTTGCAGCAGCTTGTCCCTCTTGCCACAGACATCATAACCACAGTAATTGCCTCAGTGGAATTGCTCTCACTTGTATATAACTCTGTAACACCAGTGAGCATTGGGATTGTTCCGTAAAACTGAACGCTGCCTCTAACGGAATATGGGAACTCCAGCGGTTTACTACTTCGCGAGCGTTTTCTATCCTGCAGTCGTAGCGATCGGTATCCCTGGTAAGGTACTGGAGTTGGTCAATCAGTGAATGGTCCCGTCGTCATTTTGCTTTTGTTCTGCTTCACTGTTTGAACTTTTGCTGAGCGCAGATGGTATTTTCGTCTGAAATTTGTTTCCAGAATTGAAGACTCAAGCACATGATAGTTTCTTATTCAGATTCCATAGCTTTTCAGCTTGATGCTTATTATTTAGTTTTGTCAATTGGGTTGATGCTGATACTTCCAGAGTTCTATAGTTTCATTTGCTCGGCTTTCTGAAACAACAGTGGTCGCTTTTCCTGAGAAGTTGTTTCAACTGACTCGCAGTCGAATAAACATAAGCACTAAATTATAACTTACGCATTGAATCTCATTATTTCACTAAAATTAATCCCTTCAGTTACTTCACCTCAAATAATGGAGATGGTGTTGCATGTGGAGCGATCGACCTGTACTGGTACGTAAGACGTGAAAATCAGATGCCCGGCTCTAATCTGTCGGAAAAACGCCAACCCATTGCTAATTCTGTCTATTATTGTCCAGCCAGAGTGCACGGGCGGAATCCGCACAAATTAGATCTCTTGTTTTCACTTACAGAAAAAAACATATCATTGGAAAAATGATGGGACTTCAGACAAATGCAACAAAGGATAATTCTGTGTTGTTTATTTTTTCAATCTCCAATTTTCTTGTAGTTAATTTAATAGCGATTGTGATCCTACCACGGGGAAAATGCGGACTCTCCAAATGCATCACCTGTTATCTGGTTGGAATGGCAACAGCGGATCTGTTGGTGATTATCGTTCATGCTTTACTGGAACAGACCAACAATATCTACATTTATTCCAGATCTCTGCTCATCACTCCTGTATGCGCTCTGATACTTGCATTATTTGTTCTCACGAGAGACTGTTCTGTATGGTTTACAGTCAGTTTTACCTTCGATCGTTTCATCGCAATATGTTGTCGAAAGCTCGGGGAACGATACTGCACTGAGAGAACTGCAACGGTGGTTATGGTGACGGTGTTTATACTGAGCTGCGGGAAGTGTGTCCCGTATTACTTTGCTGTTGAACCTTACGTCATTATTGACAACATCCCGTGGCGTTGCGCGTTCTCACATGAATACGCTACCTTACCTGGGTGGAAAGGATACGAATTGCTGGATGGCATTTCTACACCATTGCTACCAATCGGCTTAATTTTTGTCTTCAATGGGTTAACAGTAAGACATATAATTGCGGCAAATAGAGTCCGTAGAGGGCTTCGGAAGAGCTGCGATAATCAGAAAGATACCGAGGTAGAAAACCGCAGAAAATCGATGATATTATTGTTCATAATTTCTACTAATTTCATATTACTTTGGATGCCCTATGTAGTCCATTCCCTGAAATGGCAAGCAAAAAAATTACTTTTACCAGGACAGATATTTGAGTTCGCCTGTATATATACTACATCAATTAGCGGTCATGTTGCAAACTCTCAGTATGTGCACCAATACTTGTATCTATACACTGACACAGAGGAAATTCAGACAAGAGCTGAAGGATGGAATGAAGTATGTGTTTACGTTAAATGGCCATCTTTGTAGATAATTGTGTAACAAATGGTATTCAGCGGAGTTTTGGCTTACTTTAGTAGGTTTGGCAAAATGTCATAAAATCAAACAATCATGTGCCTGGTCATCCTGAAATGAATTGTTTTACAAACTATCGCAGAGTCTTCACAATCATTCGCGAAACGGTACGGCAGAATAAAAGGCAGGACGAGCAGGCTGCAGGACAACTTCATCCGCCAGGCTACCAAAATGATTAACTCAAGCTGACCTGAGTGCTTTTTCTGTGTTACATTGACTATTCTATTTATAATAAATTGTTATAAATTTCTCTGAATGCAAATTACACATCTAGACGGAGAGATAACCTGAAGGGTTTTATTCCTCATGAATGTGAAGGATGTAGGATATTAAGTCAATTCAATTACAAGGGGAAGAATAACTTCCGGACTCTTCGGGGTGCGATGTTTCAAAATGCTCATAGTTGGGTAAAAGAGAATAAAGGGAAAGCGTTTTAAATACAGGGAGAGTGCGGTAGTATCGTAGTTGCAGAAAGGGAGGACTCTGTGATGGGATTGTATGTTAATAGACTGTGAGTCGTGCTCAGATATAGGAAAGGAGTGAACACTCGTTTGAGAGTATTCTGTACAGAGGTTTCAACACAAATCGAAAACGGCGCACAGAGACAGTGACAGATCGGGAGAAAGATTTTGCACAGCTGCCATATTAACACGGCTGTTGTCACAGGCAACTTCATGGGAACCTCCTCTGGTTAAACGGTTTAGACGTGACAGAGTTTCTCAGTTGAGACCAGGAAGGAGTCCTGTATTCATTATAGGCTACTTCCACTGAGGATGCAAGCGTGTGTTTGGAGTGCAATGAGACACTGAAGGTGCTTAATGATACGATACTTCGATATTCCCCAGTGAGAACAACATTGATGAATGTGAATACAGCGGAAAAGTGCAGTTGTACTGGGCATGCAGACGCTTAGAATTACGAGCTGCGAATTGGGAAAACTTTAAAATAAATCTTTATCCGGCGCAAGAAGGGATGCAATCCAGGTAATTAGAAACGCGAGCAAAGGTTTTGCTGGGATTTCTGACCTGACATTTGCGCCAACACTGCCCACAAAGAATGACAAATGTTATTTCTTTATTCAAGAAATATAATGTAGTCCTGATAATTACAGGCCGGTGAGTCTTTGGTCAGTAGTAGGCAAGCTATTATAAAAGTTCTTAGCAACGGAATTTAATGAGCATCTGGAGAAGTGTATCCTGTTCTGGGAGTGTCAGCATAGTTTTCTGAGGGCAGGTCGTCCCTTGTGATCTAGAATGAATTCCATGAAAAAGTGAAGTAGGCAGATGAAGTCAGAACAGTCTATTTGAGGTGTATTAATTATTATGGTGTTTGACTGGGTTCTCTATGCTGCACGCATTCAGAAAGTCTGTTGGCCTGGGATCTAGTTGTACCTGGCTGCATAGGTTCAGAAATGGCTAAAGAAGGGAAGGCCGATTCGGCAGTAGATGGAGATGTTCCGCAAGGAAAGTATAATCTTTAGTACACTTTACAACTATATCTGGACTCTGCTTTTGCAGTGTTCTCAGAGACCGACATTAACGTGACCGTCCTGCAGCACTTGGATCACTTACTGAGTTAGGGCAGATATGAAAACAAAAATTCTGATTCCAGACTGAAATTCCACGTTCTCCAAACTAAAATCCTGTTTATTCCTTACACGGCAAATGCTACGATTACATGAAAAACAATATTTTCCAATAGAAGCGTGCAACTCAGAACCAGTATCTCAAATTATTCAGTAGTATCCTCTTGTGCTCCCGATACAAACCAGCCTCCCAGAATGCGAATTTCAAATTCCCAATTCAAGTACATACGAATTTGTCTTAATGTAATGGAATAACGGGAAGGGTTTGGTAATAGAAATTTCTCGATGGGGTGTCAGACTATAGAAAATTGATTCCATTACGCAGTCCCATCATTTTCTGTCATCTCAGCCTTGCTGCATTCTGTGTGTTTTTAAACAATTATGCTTCTGTGCATTTCAACAGATGCTACCTCTCCATCTTTCGTATTCTGATAACGTCTTGTGGAAAACACAAATTCATATAAGCAGCGGTTGAGCAAAGTACACTGTTTATTGGAAATTTCAGAGCCATCAGGTTTTACAGAACATTTACGGTAAACTCGGCATGGAATTATAGTGCTGCGCATAGAGCCAGGGAGGATAAAACATTTGTCAGTGCTGTATACGCCAAAATGGAGTGGAAAGCGAGTTTTTCAACCTGATGGGAGCAAAGGATGTTGGGAAGGGCAACAGTGGAACGTCGCGAGAGGTGTTGAACTGGAGGCAGATCGGGAGTGCTGGGGGTAGTGGGAGGTTGGCTGGCATGCAACCAAATTAATACCGCATCCCCATCAATTTCCCTGAAAACAGGATACGTGGCTAATGGAACAGAGTTTCAGAATATGCAGTACGTTACTAAAATGCCATACGACATAAGAGCAGTATTAGCCCATCGAGCCTGCTCCACCATTTCAGCATGGCTGATCCATTTCTCCTTTCAGTCACAGTCTTCGGCAGCGCTCGCACCCCCCCCCCCCCCCCGACCATATCCCTTCATACCTTGACCAATCAGGAATATATCAACATCTGTCTTAAATCTAATTAAAGTTTTGGCTCCAGAAGCTGGCTGCGGCAAAGAATTCCAACGATTCACTGCTTCCTCTCTGAAAACAATGCTCCTCAACTCAGTTCTAAATTGACGCACTCATTTCTGAGACTGTACCCTCCAACGTTAGACACTCCCACCATCGGAAGCATCCTCTCCAGATTCATTCACCATAAAGGAGCATGTGAGGGTGGTGATCCTGGTGAGAATACCGTTTCTAACCTCGCTCTGCCCCACGCATACTTTCACAGAGCTGTGTAGCACTTTGGCCTGGACGGTCCACGCTGCCCAAAGTTCCCTGAGCTACTTGCCAGCGTATGCTCCTTTGAAGCTATACATGAGCCTGTCATCAACATTGCTACTGTACCTGCATCAGACATTTGCTCTGGCAACCCCTTCCCCTGTTTTCGTTCCTCAGCTTAAACCCATTTCCTTCAACTCCCTGGCCCCGGGGAAAATATCGTTAACATTCTCCTTATCTATGCCACGTATATTGCCCGTTCATGTGGTTCTTAGCCCATTGGCCACCATCAGGTTGGGATGTGGTAGTGCAGAGATACAAGATTCTGATGAACCTAACTTGGTCACATGAATATCATCATTAAGCTGCAGATGATTTGGAGAATATAGCGTGGACTCAACGGCCACAGCTAAGGGGAGAAACTGAACAGGTCAGGACTTTGTCCCTTTGCGGGATCAATCAGAAAGATGTGAAAACTTATGTGGGAAAAAAGATATGGTGAATGAAACAGGTATTTCCCTGTATTAGGGTATCAAAACGACAACATTTGTATTCAAGTTGAGAGGGGAAAATTTTAGAACATACCCAGGGGATACCCAGAGGGTGTGCTACATAGACAGGGCTGTCAGACGAATGGGTGGAGGCAGATATACTTGAAAAATGAAGCAACGGATCTTTCGTCTGCACTATTGTGCTGAGTTGGATAAATTAACAATCGAATGCCCAATTAAATCAATATCTCCTCAAACATCAAAACAAATTTATTAACAAAATACATTTGTTTCTGTGGACATACTCAATATACTTATAGAATTATATCCATAACAGAATCCATGGAAGACCGCAACTACATGTATGTTCAACCAATGTGCAGAGAACAGTCAACTGTGCAAATAAAATGAAAATCAAGTAATAGATATCGAGAGCATGAGATGAAGAGTCCCTGAAAGTGCAGCCATTGGCACTGGGTACACCTCAATGATGGTCAAATGAACTCATCTCGTTTGGTTCAATCCGTACACAACGTCCATGTCCTGCCATTTTTCTCCGTTTCAAAGGTCGACCTAAGAATCTCCTTAACGTTGCTATTGCGATTGCCTCCAACACTATCATCCGCTTTGCATTCCAGTCAACCATAACTCTCTGAGGGGAAAAAAATAAAATGGCCTGACATCTCCTTTAAAAGTGTCTTAATTGGAAGCCCTATGTAGGAAACTTTTCACTCCTCGAAATATGATTCGGGAGCAAGAAGGGGGAGAGTAAACTACTGTTTTTTCGGAGCGAAGTGAGTTTTTTGTTACCACTCAGGTTAAAGAGAGGCGAGACTGTGTAGGCGCCTGACGTCAGCCTGTAGAGCGCGAAAGGTTTAAACAGAAGGCAACCGTATCCAGATGGCAGCGTCGGAGCGGACAGCGGAGTAAGAGACAGCAGAGTGAAAGGGTTTTGGCTCAACGGACTCTGGCGGTAGCGGGACGAATCGAGATAAGACGTATGCATGTGAGCCCAGCTTTCTGTGCTCAGTGTCACATATGGGGGGACCTCGAGTCTCCCAGTCTCCCGGTCCGCCAGATGTGCACCAGGTGTGTCGAGCTGCAGCTCCTAAGGGACAGATTTAGGGAACTGGAGTCATGGAGAGCGGGGGTGGGGTGTGATAAAGAGGATTTACAGGGAGGGGTTCATAACGGGGCCACGGCAAGCAGCCCAAAATCTGTGTTCAACCCCAAATATACTGAGACAGCGGAATCTGTGCTGACACCCCACACAAGCACTTTAGATTATCGCAGTTCAGGAAATGGCTACCTCGACATTAAAATCTGCACACAGCCCGAAATTCGTGTGGATCTCCAAATCCGCTGATGCACCCAAATGTGTGGGTAACTTCAATTCCACCTAAATCTGTGCGCATTCCCATATCGTCATCCATCCTCCAAAATGCAAACATCCTTAAACAAGAGAGCACGCCAAAGTCCATGAGTCAAACTCAATGGGAACCCTGCATGTAGCCCAAAATAAGAATTGTTTAAACAGTTCAGATAATGGCTGCCTTAACCTGAAATAAATCACAAGAACAGAGATCAAAATTAATTTAATTATTGTTGTTTCTATAAATGAAACAACTTTCATATTCATGTTCGGAGTGAGAACTCCGAAATGCGTTCGCACTCGCAGATCCATATCATGACACCGGGTTTGAATCCACGTCCCGAACGGTCACTGTTAATTCTCTAATGAATGCGTCTCGTCCCAAACGTCGACTCTGTTCCTCTTCATAGATGCTAAGGACTCCCGGAGCGTGGCAGAAAGCTGTCATTACCAGGTTAAAGTATATTGAAACGGTATTTTGTAATGAAGGCTGATTGCTGAAGGTAGATGATCAGTTGTACAGCGTAGGATAGAAATAAAAACATATTGTGGAAAATGGAATGGGAGGGTTCCAAGTTACACCAGATATCAGGTGACAATGCTGCGCTCGCGAGGTAGACTGAGAAAGGGCACTCAGCCCCAGTCAGGATAGTCAGTGAATACAAATCAGCTGGGCCCTTTCTGCGGTCGGGCCAGCGATTGACTGGACTGCTCGGAAGGGTGTACTGCCGGGCAGAGGATTTTGTGGTTAATCAAATAGAGGCAAACCCCAGCCCTTTAATGTACATCGTTAAGAATGGCTCGTTCACTTACTTTGCTGCTGACCCTGGGGGCGTTTAGAACTAGAGGGCACAGCCTCAGAATTGAGGGCGTCCTTTTAGAACGGAGATGAGGAGGATTATCTTTAACTAGAGGATTGTAAATCTGTGGAATTCGTTCCCACAGCCGCTGCGGAGGCCAATTCTTTATGCATACTTAAGGTAGAGACTTACGGGGAGAAGGCAGGAGAATCGGGCTGAGAGGGAAAATGAATCAGGCATGATCTGAACACGGAACAGACTCGATGGGAACAAATGTCATAATTTTGCTCCGTTAGATTTTTCGCAGGGTCTGAGTTGATTAAGTTCATGAAACAGGCAAAGAGTACAAGAAAAATATGCTGTTTTGTTAGCAATATAAAGACATGCGTTAGGTACTAAAATGGCTGCTGCCATGACAGGAACGCGTAGTGACAGGAACGCGTAGTTGTTTTGGTGGAATGTGTGAGGGAGTGAAAAAGTTAACAGGATGTGCTAAGATTTTGATAACAGAAAGTAACGCTAAACGTTCAAAAAAACAACGACGGTGGAATTAGAGTTTCTGCTATCAATCCTTCGAGAGAGCAGCAGCATCCGAAGTCCGGGCAATTACAGCCTGCATCAAACAGACCTGCGAGAAAGCGACAATGTCTTAGTTCTGGAAAATTACAGCCGGCAGCAAACAGTCCTGTAATAGTGCTGCCGTCCGAGCTCTGGGAAATTACAGTCTATGTCAAACATTCCTCTGATTTACTCTGGCGTTCCGACCACTCTGTATGTCCTGGTCCATCACGCCCATGGCTCTGAATGAACTGGAGTTTATCCAGATTCAACTCGAACACCTTAGGGCGGATTGTTACACAATGCAGCTGTGTGCACTTCCCGCAGGAGTCGTCATCAGGAACTCTGGACGTCTCCCCGCCTTCCACATCCTGCGAGGAGCCTTTTACTTAGACGATGGCGGCCCCGCTTGTCCCTGCCTTCCTTTAATGTGTTCAGTGCCGTTAACACTGGATCAGGGAACCTGAGCGAATTACGTTCTCTAAAGCTTCTTATTTCTCAGAAATGCATTTGCTCTGACGTCCAAAACACCCTGCTTCTGTTTGCTCTCCATCAGATTAAACATTGACCGACAAGACTGTGATGGAATGATGAAGCAAACAGTGGGGATCGAACGGCCTTTCTGCACGATGTCTTATTTTCTTGTGAATCTTATCTCGTTTTGACTTTCTTCTATAATCATCAGATATCTGTGCCTTATAGTCTACTTGCCAACATCCAGCAGCAAAGCAGCTTTGCACGGTACAATTGAACCTCCTTCGTTCAGTTTCTGTTGTCACGATCAAATCCCACCCAATGTTTTCAAATTCAGTCCTCTCTATAAACGTGTATTTCTCCGCTACCCTAAATGCGAAAACAATGAGTCTTCCAAGCGTTCTCATTCATCCCAAGTCCTTCCCAAGTTCTTGCAGAGACGCGTCTAATGAGTCTTCGATTTGCAATTGTTTTACCGCTTCACTCTCCACAGAAGCTGCCTATCCTCTCGCCTTCATTTTCGATATGCAGGGTGAAATGCGTGTTTGTGTGTATATCACTTTGCTTACAAATCAGACATTCATTCCGTTCTGAAACACAACTCAGAAGTTGTCAGGATGGCCGGACTCAAACAATGAAAGTATTACCAACGAGATGGAGTGTTCTGGTCTTCATCTGGGGTCGTGGGATCGAATCCCACTCCTGACATAATTTGCCTATAAGCGTAAAATAGAGGTGATGTAATTTCTGCAAAAAAACAACATGGGGTGTTGGGGTGAATTAGAAAACCGGTTGGAAGATAAGGCTTTGTTTTTTGACACTGCTCATCGTATTACAACAGATCAATGTATACCGAATTCTGGGTAAATGATTTCTTCAGAAACAATTTCACGGTGAAGGAACTCGGCCCGAAACGCCGACTGCTTACGTTTTTCCACAGATGCTGCCTGATCTGCTGAGCTCCTCCTGGCATATTCAGCTATTCAATACAGAATAGCTTTTAAAGTGAAATGATTGGCTGTCAGAATGTTCAATGGATGAGCACGTGACTGTAAATTGGCACCTTTTGATGAAATTTCATATGATATAAATATGATTTCGGAAGTTATAAGAATAAAATCTGGACAATATAAACATATTACATTAAATGCAAAGAATGTTGCAATTGTGGTGGCACAATATAAAACAGAAACGCAGGATTCAAAAGAACTGATGGATGAATGCTTTAGTTCTATATGTTAATGACTTGGAAGTTGGAATTGATGATCTTACGGACAGGTTTGTGGTCTAGATGAAGATAGGTGGAGGTGCAGGAAATCTGGAGGAAGTGGGAAGCCTATAAAAGGACAGAGGAATATGAGCAGAATGGGCATAGAAGTGGCAGTTAGGACACAGTGTCAGGAAATATATGGTCCTGCACTTGAGCAGAAGACATAAAATGGAAGGCTATTTTCTAATTGCAGAGGAAATTGGAAAATCTGAGGTTCAAAAGGACTCAACGTTGTTCGTCCAGCATTCCCTGAGGTGAATATGCAGGTTGCGGATGTGGTGAGGAATGCCAAAGCGATATTCCCGATCATTTCCAGAGGAGTGGAGTCTGGATGCAGCGATGGAATTTTCTGTTTTTTAAATGCACTATGAAAAGCACCTTGAGAATTGTGAGCAGTTTGGAGCCCTTTGTCTTAGTCAGGGTATACTGTCACTGCAGACGGTTCAAAGGTGGTTTCGAAATGTATTCCACGGTTGAAAGCTTAGTCACGCGAGAAGCATGTGACGGTTCTGGGTCTCTACTCAAGGAAATTCAGGAGAGTGAGTGGTTCACGCATCAAATCGCCCCTTGTGACGCTTACAGACTACTGGACCGTTTCTCCCCGTGTCACTCATGTCTCCCGTCTGACTAAAGGAAGTGTCTCCCCGTGTCTATCACTCGTGTCTTCCGTCTGACTAAAGGAAGTGTCTCCCCGTGTCTATCACTCGTGTCTTCCAGCGATTTAGACGCTCCTCCTGAATGACTAAACTTAGTTTATTCAGTTACAGCAGCTGCTGATAAATATCTCGTCCCCCCGCTGGAACCAATCTGCGAGACCACTCCCGGAAAGTGGTGCCTTCGGTCGCTCTAATAGAGTGGCAAGTACTCCAGGAAATTTCAAATTCAGAACTGTCAGTGGAAAAGCCGTCTTCGCGTTGCGACATTTTATCAGTTAGTCCCTGTTTCCATTCCTCGAACATTTCAGCAAATGTAGAGTTTCCTGTCGCTCTAGCTGCTCCCAGAACGTAACCTGAAGTGTTTAGACGGGATGCACCTCTCAGTTCCTCCTTTCCTCTCATCAACCTACTTAGTAGGAACATGAACCTTCTCAAATGCAGCTCTGAACACACGGTGAATGGACAAGATGTTCAAAAAGTGTCATGGAGAGACGTGGGGAGTGGACCCAAAAGCACGACACAGACATTGAACAACCAGGCAGAGGTCTAGGCCTGAGATGGAAGCAAGGGAAGAGGAAGAAAAGTCGCTGGACAGGACGGAAGCCCCGGAAGAGACTCTGATTCCGGGCATGGAATCCGAGCCAGAGACTGAACAAGGACCCAGAACGTGGGTCGTGACTCGGGATCGAACTCCAGAACCCCGCGAGAACAAGATAGGGCTGCAGGACGAGGAAAAGCACAGGACTGAACGTGAGACTACTGGACAGAACAAGGGGACCCCGGAACAGAACGAGGGAATCCCAGCAAGGTGCCCCAGGGCTGGGCGAGGCACATCGAAGAAACGAGAACAGAGAGCCGAGGCTTAGACAGGACAAGGACCTAGGACGTGAGTAGGACTGGTCGAGACCCCGAAGCCCTGACTTGGTCGAGGAAGGGACGGGAACGCAGAACACAGACCCTAGTGAGAGACAGGAACATGGAACATAGAGCCGGGACCCCTCCTTGGAGTGTGATGAATAGTTTTGGCACCAACTCTTCAATAGTGACAACTTTCATAAGGACGTGTGACAAGACCTGGATCTAAAATTCAGGGTGCATTCTTACCACACCTGCTGGACACCTCTAGACATCTCTATAACTCTTATCAATCCTCCCGTATCACAATACAAAAATAAAAAAATGCTGTTTGGCTCCGTAATTATTTGCGGTACCTGAATGTTAACTCTTAGTGATTTGTTAACAAGGAACTTCAGGTCTCTCCGAACTGTACAATCTGGCCCCATGTAAATATTGATTTTCTCGGTTTTCTTCCCTCTGGGAATGAATGATCTCAAATAACCCTATATACTGTCCGTCTGCCGCATCTTCACTCCTTCACTTCTGTCTGCATCCCCAAACCCTCACTGCGCCCCTCACTACTAACCCTGCCATTCAGCTCTGTACAACAGCCGACATGGATATAATATAGTTCGTCCTCACATCCAAATCTCCACAGAAGACTATGAACAGCTGCGGTTTCAGCCACAGACCCTGAGTTACTCAAATGTTTGAACATGATCCATTTATTTCAACAGTCTGACATTAACCTGCTGACTAATTCTGACCCACGCATATTCTCCAGAACCATATTATCCAGTTTCGCTTATCCGAAACTTTCTTAAGTTCTTCCAATACCACATTTATAATTTCGCAATTTTCCAGCTGTTCGTCCAGTCCTGAGCTCACTCTGACACTGCTGACCCCGTGGGTGTGAATATGGAGACTGGGTCTGTGTCTCTATTGTAGGACAGTGGTGCCGAGGTCAATGGAAATGTTAACCATCTGTGTTTCAGTGTAGCCGTTGTACTGGTAATCTGTGTCTGGGTCTTGAGTTCAATGTGGGATTGAATCTGAATTTCTCTGCTGTCTGAAACTGTGGAACTAATGAGCTGTCGGTGTCTCTGTGCTTTTTAACACACCTTGCGTGTCAGAGAGGAGCGACTGCTCTGGTGCCTCCACAGGAGGGAAAATCGGAGTTGATTGAAGTTTTCCCTGTTGATAGGCGAAGGAAAGTCGGTCAGTGAAGGAGAGGTATATGCCAGACGGTTGTGTGAAGGGGCCATTGCAGCGTGTGCCACTGTCAATCTGTCGGTCTGACCCTCTGTCTTTTTCACACAGTTATAATATAGCATATGATGCTTGTCTTTCTTTCATTCACTTTCATCCATCCTACCTCGATTCATCTCCTAATTTGGAGTCCTATGTTTAATACTTATTGTTGAATATTCACTTTGCAGATCGAGGCATTTCTTTCTTTCCATTCTGGCTGGACTGAGATGCTATTAAGATCCAATTACATCAGCAAAATCTCAAGATTCTTTTCGCAACACTTTGTGTGTGTCGCCTTCCTCTGAGGATTTCCAGCATCTGCAAAGTTTGTCATCTTTAGCACATCAGCATCGTGGTCATGCGAACACGGTCATTCCGCGTGTGTGTGCGTTCATCCAGGATGATGTTGGAAATGGAAAACACCAGGGAGAGAAGTTTTGGTTCGGAAGTGTGGTTGAACTCTGTTCACAAGTAGTTAATTAGCGGAGAAAAAAAATGAAATCTGTAAATGTGGCTGCTTCGTGTGTTTATCAATGGAGCTCCGGCATTCTTCTCACTAGGTGAGGAACCGCGGAGGTAATGCCTAGGAATTTAGAAGCGCTTGTCTTCTGTCGCCCCAATATTTACATCAGAGACAATGAATGGTGCTGGATTAACATGATTGTTTAAGTGACTGTAGTCCTCAGCGGCATAATAGTGTCTCTGGAGACTGAAACTTTCTATAAATTAAATGCGTTTTAAATACATTAGCTCAGAGTTGCTGATGGAGCTGTGAATTCAGGAGCAACGCAATTGGCAGTTTATCACGGAAATTGGGTACCCATTCCTTTTGCGGATAGGAGAAGTTCACTATCCTTTTATTTCAGCCTTTGGAATTCTTGGTATGCTGCGGTATCAGCTGCCATTGGTGGGAATTGAAATTAATACCAATATAGTGATTGTTTCTGTCGCTGTTTTCCACAGCCAAGTGTCCATTCCTAGTATTCGGCATTCTAGGAATGGAATCAAAGCCAGCGGCTGTGGATTCTGATATCTGGATCGAAAAATCTGTAAGAAAATAACTGTAAGAATTCAGCAAATCCGCCAACATCGGAAGACCTCAGTGGGACAGGTAGATATCTTCCAGCGGTTTCTGTTCAATAATGTGATGCTCGGGTGTCTATGCTATTGGTCTCGAAGCAGCTCCACTGCATTTGCAAATACTGTGTTTATACTGCCGCGGAGATGATGCTAATTGATTGTGCATTGGTGTATGAGAGGTTGTGTGAGGTACATGTCATGATGAAATAATCGAATAGTGGTAACGATTCAGCAAATTTGAGGAGCTCCCTGTTGCAGCAGGAAGATTGAGGATTTTCAGTAAAACAGCTGTGTGACAGAAAGTGAAGCATTTGCTGGACAACACAATGACGTCGTTGCTGAACAATTAACAAACCCGACGTGTTGATTCATAACTACCAATACTGTGCAATGTATTATGTTATCCATATAACTATAAATACTGTGAAATATATTATAATATATCCACATCTGACACCGCTACAGACATCTGACTGTGTCACCGTGCCTGCTACTGGATGTTGAATTATTCTCCCGGCTTCCCTGTGATGGATTCAGTCGGGGGCGTCAAGTATATCTGAGAGGCTGTATCAGACTCGGCTGCGACTGTTGCCTTAGTCAAAGTTCTGATGTGAAGTCGGCGAGGAGGCAAATGCTGGAATAGGAAACAAACACGGGAAATACTGGAAACACGAAGCCTCAGGCAACTTGTATAGAAAGAGTAAGAGAAAGTCGTGTCATGGGGGCTCTCTGAAAACAGCTCTGGAAATACACATTAACTGCTTTCCCACATATTCTATTTTTGTCTGGATGAGTGGTTCCGGGAATTCCTGTTTCTGTTGTGTCCTTCGGCTGTTCTGTCGCTGACAGGGAGTCACAGAGAAGCTGATGATTGTTTAATGCAAGAATCCCGCCATCGGCCTCCGAATTGATTCATTTCATTCATATCTGACGCGGATGAAGCCGATAAAAATGTTCCAAATAGTACTGCCTCTTCATATTTTTGGTCATCAGAAAGGAATCCGAATTTAACTCATTTGACTTTATTTTAATGTGTAAACTCAGCCAGCTCCTGACCCTCTCTTCTCCCTTCTAAAGCTGAATGCAAAAATAAAATGGGAGTATTACCTGATCCCCGAAAACTGCGGCAATGGGTTTTACTCAGTATTTTCTCAATTTCCTATTTCCGCTCTCTCTTCAGCGAACTTGGTGGCGATTGTGATCCTGTCCCGGGATAAGTGCGGTCTCTCCAAATGTGTAATTCTCTACCTGGTGGGAATGGCAGCGGCCGATCTCCTGGTCGTTATCTCGCTTCCGCTCATGATGTGGACTGCTTGGCTTTATTTTCGCCGATCATTCCTGTTCATCACTCCTGTGTGCAGTATCGCTAGATGACTGAATTGTGCGAACACTACTGCCTCTGTCTGGCTGACTTTCTCTTTCACCGTCGATCGATTTGTGGCTATTTGCTGTGAGAAGCTGAAAACAAAATATTGCACCGAGAGAACGGCGGCTGTGGTTATCGGGACAGTCAGTGTCCTGGCCTGTTTGGAGAGTGTCCACTGGGACTATGATAATAATTGATGGTATCCCCTGGTATTGTGTTCTTACAGCGAGCTACAGAAACTCTCCATCATGGGTGGCATTTGAGACGTTTCACCGCATTTTTACCCCTTGTGTCCCATTCTTTCTGATTTTGCTGCTCAATATTCTGACTGTTAGGCGGATTCTAGTGGCCAGTCGAGCCCGCAGGAGGATCCGGGGACAAAAGAGTGGAGAGAATGAGAAGGACCTGGAGATGGAGAACCGACGCAAATCCATCGTTTTGCTCTTCAGTATAACCGGTAGTTTCGGATTGTTGTGGGTAACACGTTTGGTATTTTACATCTATCGACGGATTTCAAAGAGTTTTGTTAATTATTCTGTCACGAATCCCGTTTACATTATAGAAGAGACATCGGGAATGCTGAAGATCTTCAGTTCCTGCACTAACACGTGTATTTACGCCCTGACTCAAAGCAAATTCCGAGAGGATCTCAAGAATGTGGTGAAATACCCAATCAGTCGGATTTTGAAACTCATTAAAATATAGAAATAAATGCTATGCAGTAGTACAATTCATCTGCCTTCATGCTCCTATTCTGTACTCCCACTTGTAATAAACAGAAACAATATGATGAACAGAGGTTCAAACAAAGCAGGAGAAATCTGTCGATGCTCGAAATACAGAACAACACACAGAAAATCATGAAGGTTGTCGGCCCGCATAGTTGAATGTTTACTCTTCTCCAAAGTTGCCATCCATCTGCTGAATTGCTCCAGCATTTTGTGTGTGTTGCCTTACAGTTATACAACAAATATGTACAGTCAATCGCAACGGCACCACTAGAGTCAGCATCCCAGAAAAATCCCCTTTGCATCTCACCCTCGTCCCGTTTAAGTTGTGCCTTGAGACGAAACTGTCAACCCTTCTTCCCGATTCTAACAAAACAACTTGATATGGAGTATACTTCCGTCGGTATTAACCACTCCTGCTCCCATCATTACCCGTCCTTTACTTCACAGTGATTTTCTCCTCTGTCCCTACCTGCAGCTTTTCCTTCTGTTTACCGATTTGAACAAACATCCAGTATCAGAATGTTAGCCCTCAAAGGGTAGGTGGAAGGGGAGGGGTGTTGAGTGGACGAGGCGATGCTGTAAACCTAAGAACAAAAGACACAGCGAAGCGAAATGGGAACTGATATGAACTAATCCGACACAAAGTGCTGGCGAAAGTCTTCAGCTCAGGCAGCAGAATTGGAGAGGGAGGAAAATAAATCCAATTCTGATGAACGGTCTCTGCCCAAAACGTCCACAGTTTACACTTGTCCACAGATGCTGCCTGGCCTGCAGAGATCCTCCAGCACTTTGGAATTCTAGAGTCTGCAGATTGTCTCTTGCTTCTGACTGGTCTAATCTTAGTCAGTGTCAACGAGATATTGGACTACGCCAACGCAGAACTGACCTTGGACAAAGAACAAGTAAAGAATGGTTGAAAAGGACAGTGTGACAGAAACAGAATCTTGATAATTAATGGAACAAAGGTTCAGCTAATTTTGAATTGACGCACCTGGGAAATTGGAGGGTCTCTCTAAACAATCACGATCGGTGATAAATTATTTATACAATTAGAAAGATGTTGGGAGTAGCGGCAGCTTGTATTCAGTTATTACATTCACCAGAGAAAGCTGATTTGAGGTATCAATCTTAGTCCTTCAGGGGTTGGCCCATGATGTTTATTAATTTTAATCGTGAGCGGGTAATATCGAAGTATAAACTCTAAATATAAGCCTGGTTAAGACGGGTAATAAGTGATAAGGATAATCCGGGGAATTGTAAAACAGTGACTACTGCCATCAATGGAGGCTAAACGTTTGAAGGGGATTCTTCACGACAGGTTTGACAAATAATTGGAGAAGCATAATCACAGGCAATCAACTGGCTTTGTGAGGGGAATGTCATAACTTACGCAAGTGAATGACTTTCTGAGAGAGTGACAAAACAAATTAATGAGATGGATGGAATTGAGAGAGGCGTTTGACAAGATCCTCCACAATAGCTCGATCGAGAACGTTGGGAGGCATGGTGAGTTTGGGGCTGGCAGTTGATGGGGCGTTTCCAAAAGATCTGTTTTGGAGCCCTGCTTTTTCTGATATTTGTAAATGACTTGAGAGAAGAAGTGGATATGTGGGTTTGAACTCGCAGTTTGGGGCTCCACGTAGCATCGCGGTTAGAATCAGACGATTCCAGCTCGGGGCGATGGAAATCGGAGTTCATTCCTGTGTTTTTTTCTGGAAGGAATCTGTACATCCTCTCTGTGATATTCATGGGTATTCTCACAAGTTAAGCGAGAGGAAAAAAACTTAGCGATTAGGCAAGGGTAAAATTGAGGTTACTGGGCGTCGTTGTCATTATTTTTCGCTTCATCTCTAAATGAATCAATGACATCCGTATGGTGTTGTGGATAGTGTAGAATGTCCGCACAATAAAAAGATCCTACACAATAAAAATTCAAATTGGATTACAGTGTATATATATGAGAAATTTGATCGCAGTGTGGAGGAACAAGAGAGTCGTGCTATGCAAGCATATAGATCCCCCAACATTTCCAAATAAGTTAATTGAGTGGTTCCGAAGGCTCAAGGCTGAAGAACCAGCAACTCCGGATTAGTGAGCTGACGAGGGAAGAGATGTTACGGAAGTACAGGTAAATGTGTGACTGACGGTTTGTGCAGGAGGTCATCGTATGCACACGTTATTGGACTCTCTTCCAGGTTTGGTACGACTGGTGTTATGAGCATGGGCTTTACACCTGGACCGAAAGGGATTTAATGCTTTAACTGGGGAGTTTGATGCAGCTGCCCTGGCATTAACATGTGGTGTGCGCAGGCCTGCTGTTGTGGGGTGGGCGAAGGTGTAGGAACGAGAGAAATTAGCAAGTAGCATTGAGCAAAAGGTAGAGACGAGATCAGAGAACGCCAAAATGAAGACCAGACAGGACCAAGTTAATTATCCCAGTGGCTCCAAGGCCGAGGTCAGTTTACGTCAGAAAAGGTGTGTAACACTTAAGACAGAGGTACTTCGAAACTGGATTAATACGTAACGTAGTGAGCCTACTATTACAGCGATCTGGTTCAGAGCAGAAAATGGCTGTCCCGACATTAAAAGCCCTCACGCGCCCCAAAATCTTTTTGCAGATCGGCGACACGCCCAGATCTGGTTGCCACCCAAATCCGTGTGAAACCCCATATTTAATAGCAAACCACTAAATATGGGCGCATCACTAAAATCCGCGTGCACCCACAAATCTGCGCACATTAAATTATCCAAGCGAAGATTCACTCCAAACACAAAATGGCAACTTGGGCATTGAAATATCCTCACGCATCCCAAGTTCCGGCACAGGCAGATCCGTCTGAACCATCATATACACCCACAAAAATTTTCAACTCCCGTATTCGTCGACACACCCCTAAATCTGCTCAGTCCCCAAATACATCCACAGACCCATATTGCAGCACACATCCCTAAATCTGCGCAGGTGTGCAAATGCGTGTGCAGATCCATTTTCTAGAACTCACCTAAATCCATGCGCATCCTTGGATTCATACCCTCCCCAAGAACGTGTGCACTCCCGTATTCGCCGATCTAAACTAAATATGCACAGTCCTCATTCAGTGTGTACTCTAAACCTGTTGAAACTGCCATGTGCACATCAGATTTCCCCAGAGCAAGAATCACGTCAAAAACTTGTGAAGTTGGGGTCCTCGTAGTCAATAATCTGCGCGCAGGTAAAAATTCGTGTGCGAACCATGTTCCGCCATACACAGCCAAATCTCTATGTATCCCAAATACATGTTCACACCCATCTTTGAAAACACGCTCCGAAATCTGCACATATCAGCAAATCAGTGCGCTGTGCAATCACACTGACACACCACATTTATTAGATTTTCCAGAACAAGAATAATTTCAAACCGTTAAGCAAATGGCTGTTTCGGCATTAAAATTCCCACATACCCCTAAATGCTATTTGAACTGTAGATCGGCTGAGAGTCGTAACTCTCAGTTAACCATAAACACGCGTGCGCCCCTATATTCGACAACGTACGCCTAAATAGGTGCAGATCGTAACATACGCGTGCACCCTGAATTCCAGAATAGATCCCTAAATCTACCACAACTCCGGATTCATGTGCATTCCCAAACACTGTGAACCACACATTCCAAAAGGCACCCCTAGATTACGCACAGTCCCCAAAACAGTGTGGACTACAAACCCACTGACATCCCTACATGCAAATTAAACTAATCCAGAGCAAAGTTCATTTCAGTCAGTTCACAAAATGGCAGCTTCGTCATTCAAAATTCCACATGAAAAACCAAGGTTTATTTGTGTGCAAATCCTGATCCGCCAACGCACCAAAAACGTATTCCGAACGTAACTCCTCACATAATCAGTACATACCCAAATAAGCTGACACCACACATACAAAATAGATTATTCCAGAGCAGGAATAATTTCAAACAGTTCAGTAAATGTCTGTTTCGACGTTTAACATTTTCACACACACCAAAATGCAATTTCAAAAGTAGATAGGCCGACAAACACAATGTAATGCGCAGCCCCAAATCTATGTGTTCCTTCATATTGGATAACACACCCATAATTCTGCGCACATCAACAAATCTGTGGCCAACCCCATATTCAGGTAAATAGTTTTAAATCTGCGCGACTCCCCAAATCCAGGTACACTCCATTATACTGTTTGCAGTCCCGTATTTGCCGACATACACCTGAATCTGTGCATTTTCCGAGTCAGTGCGCACCCCCATATTTGATAAAACACCCCTATATCCCTGCGCATCTCCAAATCCATGAGCACCCCAAAGCAGAGTGCACCTCCATATTCGCCGAAGCTGCCCTAAATCTGAGCATTTGCAATTGAGTTTGCACCCAAATCCGCTGACACATCCACATGATCATGAGGTTATCATTTCAAACTGCTCAGACTATGACCGCTTTTTATTTTATTAAGTACGATCGTGAACAATAACCAGATCAGAAATGCTGATCAAGTCAACTAGTTCCCAAAGGGAAGTCTGATAGTCCAGTTAGATGGTTCTCTGCTGCTCGGCGATAAAACACAAAAAAAACAACATGTACATTATATCAATGGTAGAAATACTGGAACCATGATGATCATGATGAAGTAAACTGGAGACAGACATTTATACACATGCTGCCCTCCATAATTCAAAGAGATTGCAGTATAAGGTTGCAGGATGACAAAATGTGACAGGAGCACGTGGCACAAAAAAACTATTCGCTACCGGGAGAAAACAGCATCTGTTTTTTCCACACTGTCTCAAGCAGATTAAGGACTAAGTCCAGCCGGAACATAACTGGGTAAAGATATGGGCCTCAACATTAAAAATCCGCACGCATCCCAGAATGCGTGTGCAACCCCAAATTCGCAGAGACACAGGAAACTGTGGTAACCTACTAATCTATGTGCATCCCCAAATCCAAGCAGACTGTATGTGCTTGAGAATTACGGAGCAAGAGTTACTTCAACGGTTCACAAAATGGCTGGTTGCAGCATAAAATAACAAGATTGTTGTTGCAAGTTCAAAGCGCATTTATTTTTAAAGTATCTATAAATGAAACAACCTTGAGATACGTCACAACTCCCAAATCCGCAAAAATTACAGAATTGTGAGAAGCCAGATTCCATGTGCACTCAACCCGCTGAAAACCGCATATGCACATTAATTTATCTCAGCATAGGAAACATTTTAAACAGTTAATCCCGAATCCGTCTGCTCCCGTATATTGGACAACACAGCCTAAACCTACGCACAGCACCATTTCAGTGTGCATCCCATACTCGAGAACAGACCGCTAAATCTGCACAATTGCCAGCTAGAACTGCATCAACATATTTGAGAAGGTAAACTTAAATATGCGCAATGCACGATTCAGTATGCACCCTAAACCCGCTGACACCTCTCACATTCACACCAGATGTTCCCAGAGCAGGAATCATTTCAAACATTTCAGAACGTGGCTGCCTGGACTAACATCGGCACACAGCCGGAAATTCGTGATCAACTTCAAAACCGCTGACACAACGAAAACTGTGATTAACGTGAAATCCACGTGTTCCCCCATATTCGACAACGTACACCTAAATCTGTACGAATTCCCAAATCCGTATACACCCCAAAATATACGCGCATCTTCACATAACAGCGCACCCCATACCCCTTGTGTGTGTGTGTGTGTGTGTGTGTGTGTGTGCGCGCGTGTGTGTTTGTGCGTGTGTGCGTGTATGTGCGTGGCGTGTGTGAGAGTGTGTGTGTGTATGAACCCGCTGAGAAACCCAAATGCATGTTCGATTATCTCAGAATAAGAGTAATTTCAAATTGTGACATATTGGCTGCCTAAACAAGCAAAAAGAAAGCCCAAGGACAGATGTCGAAGTCCAAATTACATTTTTTGTTGCTGTGTCTATAAATGGAACAACTTTGAGATTCGCCACACCTTCAAATCCAGACACAGCAAATCTGTGAGAACTCCGAGATCCGTGCTCACCTCAAAATCCTTGTGTACCCTCATGTCAATGTACAACTTGAAACCCGTGGACACACCGACTTGAAAACTAAATTATCCCAAAACCATTTCTCGAAATGACAAAATATGCGTACACCCGCAAATCGACACACTGCCAGCAAATCAAATTACGATGCTCCTCAAATCCAGCGACACACCCAAATCTGTGTGCATCCCCAAATTTATTAAAAAACATTCAAAGGAACAGGATATATAAGTCAATTGTGGTATGATAAACTGGATTTGCAGTTGACACCTGGGTTCAGAGCGTGAGCGGACAGCGAAGTAGTTCATGAAAACTTTCAGCGTCAGTGAAGCACCTGGAAAAACGGTCCGAACGTTTTGCAGTTGGAATCTAATGTTGCTTTGCATCCAGATGGGATCAAAAATACTTTGCACTTTGGCCGGACCTACCTGAGTCGACTTATACAATAAACAGTAGGGAATTGAGGAATGCGGGAGAGCAGAGGGATCTGAGAATACAGTCCATAATTCCTATGTAAACTCATTGGATATACCGAAATTAGCACGAAATTAGCCAGCTGAGCGCACAAATCTGTGCGCAGCCCCGATCCAAGTGCACCAAAGTATTTTAAAAAAAAACATTAAATATGTGCAAACATATTTGACATACATATCCTTACATCTTTGTGCTTCTCCAAATTATGGTGCATCCCTTAACCAATGTGCACCAAACCCAAGTTCCTCGACCACGTCTGTGCGCAGCAACAAATCCGTAAGCAACCGCCACATGAGTTGTGGATTGGATGATCGTTGAGAAAGGATCATTTCAGAGAGCGCACAAGGTTGCTGTCATAAGGCAACAGCCTCGAAATTCCTCATCCCTCCAAATCTATAGATCCACCGGTGACCAAGTGACAGGACCGGGATATTCGTCACATCACTACTGCGCACATACACCAAAATTCATGTGTTATACTAAATCCGCCGAGACACCCGAATCTGTGCTCATCTACTAATCCGTGTACACCCCACGTTCCAGAGCACACCCCTAAATCTGCCGCATGGCCAAATCCAGGAGCAGCGCCAAAACTGTGTGCACTACATATTTGACTATTTTGCCTTAAGTCTGTGTGATCTTCAATTCAATGGGCGTCGCAAACCCGCTGACACCCTTACGTACACCGTACAGTATCACAGGGCAAGAATCATTTCGAACAGTTCTCAAAATGCCTGCCTCCCGCATAAAGTTACAAGAATACCGGTGAAAAGTTCAAGGTGCATTGATTCTGAAGTTATCTCTGAATGAAACAACCTTCAGATATCTAATAATTCCGAATCACTAAATCTGTTCGCATCCTCAGATCAGTGTGTGAGGGCATATTTGCCGAAATCTGTAAACATCCACATACTGGCCTGCACGCTCCTAGATCAATAAGCGTTACAAATAACTGTTTACCTCTATAATGCCGGACACGTCACAAAATCTGTTCGCATCCCCAGACTGGTGTGTGAGGGCATATTTGCCGACACCGCCCGAAATCTGCGCAATCCCAAAAATCAGTGCTCTCCCCATACACGCTGACTCCCCAACATGCATAATAGATTATCTCAGAGCAGGAATCATTTCAAATCGATCAGAAAATGGCTGTTTCGACATTAAAATCAGCACGCATCGCGAAATGCATCTGCAACTCCAGACCGTTTGACACACAGTAATCTGGCTGTAACCTGTGCACCTCCATATTAGACAACAGACCCCTTAATCTGCGCATATTCCCAAATCCGTATTCAACCATAAATCTGAGCGAATGACCAAGTAAGAGCTCACCCTAAATCCATCTGCACCCCATTCCTGACGACAAACCCACATGCACGCTGGATTATCCGAAATCACGAGTCAGGTCAAACAGTTCACAAAACAGCTGCACGTTCAAAAATCTAAATCAAAGTTCCAAGTTCTGTTATTAAAGTATCTCTCAGTAAAACAACCTTGTGATACGTCACGTCCCCCAATCCACCGCCACCCAAATCCTTGTGTACCCAAACTCGCCGCGCACTTGTTAACATCTCTGAGAACCCCTAATCCGAGTCCGCCCCTACATGTACAATTATTTATCCTGGAGCAAGTATCCGAATTTCTGTAAAAGAAACAATTTGAATTTTGGCATCATACCCAATTCCTCCGACATCCAAAAATCCACGTGCACTCCCAAATCTGTATGCAGCCCAAGTGGGTGCGCACTCCGAACGCGTCAAATCCTCCCACTTTTAGATTAGATTATCAGAGAGGAGAAATAATTTCAAATAGTTCATAATGTAACAAACTCCAACTTAAAAGTCACAGCAAGAGCAGAGTAGAAAACTGAAAGTGTATTTATTAATAAAGAACTTTCAATGAAACAGCATGAGATTTGCCAGGACCCTAAATCCAAAGACTCCCCCAGATCCGGGATCATCTAAGATCGTGTACACCACCAAACCAGTTGACACCCAGGTATACTTATTTGATTTTCCCAAAGGAAGAGGCACTTTTGAGTGTCAGCATTCACCTTATAGAAATCGCGAGGACATTGAGCAGCTACTATTAAAGACACTATAAATGAAATTACTATGAGATTCACCACAACCCCAAATCGACCGACACCAAGAAATTCATGTGCACCTATATAGGTCGACACACACTTAAACCTGATCACATACCCAATCGTCAGGCACCCATGTCCATCCCAAATTCATACTGACGTCTTGTGCAACCTCCCAATCAGAAAGCACCATCAAATACGTATGTGGTTCCAAATCCACCCATCACGTACTCGCCGAAACTCTCCTAAAGAGTCCAAATCTGTATGTACCCCCAAATCCGCTGTTTTCACTAAATCTGTTCGCATCGCAAATCAGTTGCCACCCGAAGCAGCCCTAAATCTGCGTAAACCCAAAATCGATGCGCACCCCAAACGCGCTGAAACCCGAGATGCATAATGGATTATCCCAGACAGGCAACATTTCAATCAATTCAGATAATGTCCGGCTCGAGGTTAGAAAGCCATATGTGCGCAAAAATCCGTTTGCAGATCGGCGACACACCGAAATCTGCGTGTCAACCCAAATCCGTGCAGCCCCATTTTCAAGACTACATCCCGAACTGTACACTGATCACTAAAATCCGTCCGCACCCCGAAATCTGCGCACATCCTTATGTACGAGAGCACCCCACAGGCATATTAGATGACCCAGACGGATAATCATTGCAAACACAAAATGGCTGTTTTAACAGTAAAAAATATACGTATCCCAGAGTCCCTACATAAGTCACCACATCGATATGCGCTCACAAAAACGTGAAGACTCACATATTCGCATTTTTGCTATCCCTAAAAAGGTGCGCACCCTTATATCGGAGCACTCCCCTAAATCAGCTTGCAACCCTCCTAAATCCATGCACAACCCCAGATCCATATGAATCACAAGACCATGTGTAACCCATATTCGACGACAAAAAATAAAATTGCGCAATCGCCAATTCTGTGCGCACCCGAAACCCGCGGACTCCGCTGCGTGTACATCAGATTTTCCAAATTACAATTGAGAAAATGGCAGCCTCGAGATTAATAACCCGTACGCAAATTTTGAAATGCCATCTCACCAAATCTATGTCTCATGATCGAAAAGGCAACACAAATCATCGCTCATCACCATCTGCATCGTCGAGTTGGTGCGCATTACCAAATCCATGCGCAGCCCAAACACGCTGACAACCCCACATTCATTTGTACGGCTGGTTGTACACAGATTTTGTCATCTTGTGAATGTCTGAAGGTATTCATTTGAGATAATCTAATTAGCGTGTGTGTGTCCACGGTTTTGAAGTTGAGCGGATGCTCAAATCACGTATTCTCACGTATCTGGGGTGTCTGGGGTTTGGAGGTGTGCCGACTCTCAAAGTTGTTTCATTTAGATCACGTGAATAATAAATTTAATTTGAAATTTGACATGAAGTACTTCCTCTGGGATAACCCAATGTGCAAGTGGGTTTCTCCGCGGGTATGATTTTCTCATTGATTTTAGGGTGCGCTCCGAGTTGAGACGGTGCACATATATGAGGCGTACATGGATTTGGGATAGTGGACAAGTGGGTGCAAACACGGAATTGGGGTGAGATAAAGATTTGGGTGTGCTGGCGGATCTGAAGTTGCACATGATTTTTGGGCTGTGTGCGGATTTCCATGTCGCAGCATCCATTTTCTGAATTCTTTAAAGGATTCTAAACTGCATGTCGGGATGTTTTTGATCTTGGGGTGCGCACTGAACTGGGTCGCACAGATATTGGACAGTGTCTGAGAATAAGGGGTGCACACTGCTATGGTGTGAACTTGGATTTGGGACTGTGCACAGATATAAAGTTGAGTTCACAAATAAAGTTAAGTCCTCATTTGAGCAGTGATTTCGGGTGTGCGTAGATTTAGGGTTTGGCTGCAAATATGAGCAAGGATTTGGGGATACGCACCAATTTAGGGGTCTGCAGTCAATCACGGGGACGTAATTAGATGTTATGATGTTCGTATATTCCGGGGGCTGTTTGTTTACCAATCAACAGTTGGAATTGTAATTTCGAGTGGTGCGAATTTCAAATGTCGAAACAGCCATTTTCTGAACTGTTTCGAATGTATCTTGCTCGGAAAAATCTCATGGGCATGTGGGGGTCTCAGCGGGTTTAGGGTGCGCGCTGCATTGGGTATTGGATATTGCTTTTCAGCAAAAATTGCACAAGGTCTCGGGGTGCACAGGCATGAACACGGATTTTGGGGTTTGTTCTTGAATATGGGGATGCGCTCGTATTTGGCGATAGCAGATCTGAGGGTTTGTCGGCGAATATGGAGTCGCCACGTTGCTGTGGGTCTATCTGGGAGTTCATAAGGATTTGAGTTGATCTGTGTGCGTGGGCGGATTTGGTGATGTGCTCACGACCTTTGGGATGGGTGGGGCCTTTAGTGTCAAGGCAGCCATTTTGTGTTTGAAATGATTCTTCGTTTGGGTCATCAAATGTGCGTCCTTACTTGGGGAAGTGCGCAGATTTTGGGACTCACACTCAGTTTCCAGATAGGTGAATACTGCTGCTGAGTATGAGGGTGCACATCAATTTGACCATCGTTGACCATGATGATAATGTTGTTGTCTCTGGTGCCTTAACACTGGCCAGTGTGATAATGTAACCGCGTGTCCCGGTCATTCACAGGAATGCATTCATAAGACACCCATATTGTATCTTCCTCCCCGTGCATAGAATTCAACTGGAGATTTACCCAACTCCTTGAGTCGGCTGAATCAAAGGCACCAGTATATGCAGTCTTGTAAGCTGTACATTACTGCCCCATATAACTGAATTCCTAACAAAACGGGGGGGGGGTGATTAGTCCAAGTGCTGGAGAAACTTATCAGGCGAGGCAGCATCTATGGAAAAGAACGCAGTCGACGTTTCGGGCCGAAGCCCTTCAGCAGGACTGGAGGAAAAAAAAAGCAGAGGAGTAGATTTGAAAGTTGATGTGAGAGGAAAGAGAAACGCCAGACGACAGGTGAAACTTGGAGGTGGATAGATGAAGCAAATTGCTAGGCAGTTGGTTGCAGAAAGAGACAGAAAGCAATGGATGGAAGAAACAATAGGGTAAGGGGAGTAGGACCATACAGAGGCTATGACGGGCAAGGAGATATTAAGTGAGAGGGACAAAGGGAAGGAAAATGGTGAATGAGAGGTTTGAGAATGCAATGTTCATGCCATCAGGTTGAAAGCTAACCAAACGGATAATAAGCTGTTGTTCCTCGCACCTAAGTGTGACCTTATCGTGACGGTGGAGGAACTCAGGGATGGACATATCGGAATGGGAATGGGAAGTGGTAATAAAATGGGCGTTTTACATAATCCCAGAAAATAAACATTTCGAGTAGTACACATGATGGCTTCGTAAATTATTGTGCTTGGCAAATTTGTAGTTGACGTCCTAAGTCTGCTCTATCCCCAAATTGGCGCGCACTCTAATCACTCTGACACGTCCCAAAGCATAATCTTAGAGTGGGAACCATTTTAAAGAATTCAGAAAATCCGGCTTCGACATTAAAAATTCACATATACCCCAAAATTAATTTGGAGATCAACCACTACGCAAAAGTGTGGTTGTACAGCAAATCTGCGTGGAGTCACATATTCACCCTCGCTCCCCTATAGCGGCGCAATCCCAATTTCAGTCTGACCACAAGCCCGTTGACATGCGCACATGCACATTAGATGTTCACTGAGCAAGGATCACTTCAAGCAGATCACCAAATTGCTGCCGCCACCATAAAGTATCAAGAATACTGTTGAACATTAAAAGTATATTTATTATGAAAGTAGCTGTAAATGATGCAATATTTAGACAAGTCACAACTCCAAATCCGCAGAAACCAAAACTCTGTGAGATCTCAGAATTCCAAAAACATCTCTATAAATCTGCGCAATCCCCAAATCAATGCGCACCTAAAATACGCTGTCACCTCCAAACGCATAATGGATTATTTCAGAGCAGGAAAAATTTCAAACAGTTCAGAAAATGTCTGTCTCGACATTAAAAAATCCTCACAAATGCCCCAAAATTGTTTACAGGTCGGCAGACACAATGAAATTTGCTTCTCATTACAAACCCCTGTGTATCCTCATACTCAACAGTACACGCATAAATATGCACAGATCACGAAAATCCGTGTGAACCCCCAAATCTTCGCAAATCTCTAAATAAGAGCGCACCCCAAAATGCATGTACACCTCAACGCACACATTGGATGGTTTCAAACAGGAGATGGCTACCTTGACAGCAAAAACCCCAGGCATCTCAAAATCCATGAGGACACCTCCAAATCCGTAGACATATCAAGATCACGCCAAATCTGCCTGAAGCCCCAGATACACCCACAAAAACGTGGATATGGGGTGCTTACGTACTTGGGGTAACATGTTTCGGGGGTGTGCATGGGTGCATAGATTAATATATTTGTGTAAAATGTAAATTGAAGAAAACATGAAGATAATCACAAATGATGATTCAGTGCCAGATTTATGGGCGAACTTTGTAAAAGTGTAAGAACCTTACGTTCTCACACTGTAGTAGAGACAGGCAGGTACAGGATGAATTATTTAACTAGACTGCCCATTACTTGGCAGCATAAAATATTTCTTCATAACTTTCGTCTGACCTCAGGCAGCTTTGAGATGCTCACAAAATTCTCTTACATCAGCAAAATCATGCACACAATCCTCAGCAGAGATGTTCCTGTTCTCATTGTGTGTTGCCTTGGACCTCCAATTTAGGCAGATTTTCTTCAGTTTGTGCAACAGTAACATGGTCATTTGACCGTTGTCACCCGACCTTGTTCTCTTTTTCGTATCTCTGCTGGTGTGTGTGTGTGTGTGTGTGTGTGCGTGTGTGTGTTTCTGATAAGAGACAATTTAAATGGAATTTACGGCGCGGTGGCGGAGTAATTCAACGGAAGGTGTTTGAGAGGGAAAAGGTGCAGCCACGATGAAACGACGGAGCAGCCTCAATGCGCTGTACGGCCTCCAGCTCCAATATCATATAGCCGGACAGTATGAAGAGTGAGAAATGAAGTTA
The DNA here is from genome assembly GCF_030144855.1 of Hypanus sabinus. Taxonomy (NCBI): domain Eukaryota; kingdom Metazoa; phylum Chordata; class Chondrichthyes; order Myliobatiformes; family Dasyatidae; genus Hypanus; species Hypanus sabinus. The sequence continues at coordinate 665,364 of NW_026781815.1, forward strand.
AATGTGTGAGCGAGACATGGGTTAAAATCAGATGAGACTTTATAATGCAACGCTGAGGATTACGGAATGTGAAAAGAACAGAAAGCATTGAGTGGAAACGCAGAAAAGGGGGGAATGCTTGGCAAATCAAGGCAGTGGAAGAATATTTGGGTACCCAGTGAGAGGAATGTTAGGTAATGGAAACGTAGAACGAGTGAAACAGTGCGTATTAGGAGGCTGTGGCATGGAGGTAAGGTGAATTGTTGCTGAAGGGGGCGAAGAAGCAATAAACGGGGGAGGTGATCATCCTGATATTGAAGAGGTCAATGTCATGGTGTTGCAGACTTAACCAGGCGGAAACGGAGAATTTGATTCTCTGGTTTGCGTTTTCCCTCACACTGGAAGTGTTGGAAGTCAAAGACAGAATGGCCGCTGTAAGCACTGGAAAGGAAATAAAACGATTCTCAGCCGAAAGCTCCACATGACCTTTATAGAGTAAGGCTCATAAAGCGCTCATACATTCTTTCTTTTTATTTCAACGATGTGGAAGAGGCCGCATCTGTGACACAACGCTTTTAAAATCAATTCCGACACATGAAAACAATCATATCATAAAAAGGATTGAGTGTTCTTTCCACTTCCATTGCTGCATTTATTAAAATCTTTCCAGCTATTATACTGGAATGTTATTAATATGCGGTAATGCAGAATGGCTAGAACACGCTGAGGCAGATGATTAAATAAACAACACCAGCTTGATAAAACGTGTAGAACTGTGGAGGTTTGCTCAGAGAAGCGATAGGGTGCGTTAAACCCCGGAAGGTGTGTCCACACATTTTCGGAGACAAATGCACGAAATAAGTGTACCGTAAAAAGCGGAAGAGCATTACTAAACAGAGCGATCTTGGGTTACAGGTCTATAGCTCACTCAAACGTGGTGTGCTTAGACTCTAAGGCTTATTCTGCTATATTGGTCAAGGTGTTGAGTGCAAAAGTTAACAAATCAGAGCACCGCTATACAAATATTTAATCTGCTGCACTTGGATTATTGTATGTACGTCTGATAGACAGCTCAATCGTATTTAAGAGCTTTGACAAATGGGATGAAGAGTTTCATCATGATTCTACCTGATTAGAGAATGCGAGCCACGAAGATATCTTCGAGAAATTTGGATTACTTTTTTTCCAGGAGAATCAGTGGCTGCCACACGATCAGTTAGAATGATAGAGAAAACGCTAAAAAGTTGAAGTCTGTTATATAGTTTAGCAATGTGAAAGTTTAGGAATAATCGATTTACTGTGAATTTCTGTGGTTGGCGGCATGACTGAGCATGAAGCAAAATGGACCGTTTGAGGTAGTTTATTTTTCTGAATCAATGTAGTTTGCGCCTCGTTCCCAATTATCGGATGTCTGATAGATGCCGATGAAGTAGCAGTCGTGTAGCCGCAACTGAAAGCAGACAGAACGTGGAGTGAGGACAACGAGATGGATCCCGGGCATTCAGGAGCAGACTGTTTATGTTGGTGGCAGCTGGAATGGCCAGTTCGTGTATTGCCTCTCCACTTCTCTACGTAGGTTAAAAAAACTGAGGCGCAATGGCCAGTTTGTCAGACGGTCGAGGCGCTGCTGTATAACAAGATATAATTTTCCCAGGAGTTTTCCGGGCAAGCATTCCACGAATTGTGGTTAACGGGGTTACTGGGTGCAAAGCCGTAGTTATAGTCAATGAATCAATATCACATTCATTGCAGAAGTGGAGATGAGGACCTATTTTCATAAGATGCGATCGACAAATTTCACCTCCGGATAAATTTGGCGAAATCCACCTTCAAACTGGCCGGACAGAAACTCTGACGGTCTTGCTGAATGAGCTGGACTGAAGGAAATCGGATCAAATACGTGAGTAGTAGATTTGGAGCTGATTACATTTGAAACTATATGACATTTGCCAGAATTCATAGGTATACTGCAATCTCGAGTCATCGAGAAATCGAAATTACTTCTCCTTAATTAACCACGGAATGTCACAGCAATGATTTCATTGTGTTGTAATATTTTACTGAGTATATTTATAGCCCGTTTTCGTCACACAAACTGTATTAAACCAAAAGTCCTGTGAATGTACTTCCTCAGTGCGTATTTCCCAGATATTACCTGTATCACACGGAGACACAAGATTGTCAGCGAAAATGCTGGACTGATACAAAAGCATTGAGGGAATCTTGTACATCATCATTCCCGTCATTGGAGTTCCTGGTAAACGAATAGAGCAATTTACCTTTTGTAGCTTCTGGTTTTAATAGATAATGACCAGTAATGATTTTCTTTATAACCCTCTGAATCGACTGTTTTTAGGAACAATAAACAATGCTAAAATTGTTATTCCGCTTATTTGCTATTGTTTTAGATGTTAGCGCTGAAACCAGCATGTCATGTATTAAGCTACCGACCGGTATATCTTTGGCATTTGGGAGGAAACAGGACCAGCCGCAGGAAACCCCAGCGGTCACGGCGAGAACGTCCAAACTCCTGACAGACTTCGCTGGAACGCTGCTGGTGCTATGGCAACGTTTCGCTACTGCACCACCGATAAGTTCCATTCAAAAATGCCCTGCACTTCTCAGAATGTCGGACAACGTGAAATAAAACCGTTCTTTCCACAAACTCATGGATCTATTATAGTTAACGGGATTGCTCTTAGGCATCCCTTATGCAGAGTTGTACTGGTACCGGAAAAAAATAGAGCTCCTCAGTAAGAGTGCTGGCTGGCTTTTACATTGTACTTTTACAGTGTCTGAGCCCTTCATCCAAGTTGACTAGACTGAATGTGAAGGCTATAGAAGTCAGATATAATTACACGTTCGTCAATAATTCAATCGAATGACCTGAACAAGCAGCCGTGTATCTAATCGTTTGTGATATTTTCTGATTCATCTCAATCTGGTATTGATGCATTCACGCAGCCACTCTGTTGCTCGACACTTTCTGCCCCCACTTTGAGTTCAAGCCTACTCTGTGCCTCCAGCAGGTGAATTGCTAAAGCCGGAGCTACACTACCTAGATCATGGTAATTCTGTGAAAAGAGCTCCACCGGGTACAGTCAGCTTAACTGGTAATGAAGTGTCCTTCAGGTTATCTTAGTAAATGACTGCTCGTTTTAGTTCCGTCAATGATCTTCAACTTTGAAACAGATAAGTCGGTACCATGTCTAAATCAGTTAAATATGCAGCCAAGCGCCGGATAAAAGAGTCCTAATATTCATCAGAAAACTGAACCTGCGTTCTGATTCACAGTATGTGTTCGGTAATGCCATTTCTCTTCTCTTTCTACAGTGAATTTATTGTCAATTGTGGTCCTATCACGGGGAAAGTGCCGCCTCACCATCTGCACCTCTCGCTACCTGGTGGCCATGGCAGCAGCGGATCTATTGGTCATTGTCTGTGAGGTGACTCTGGCTCGGATTAAATATCATTACTTCCCATTGTGTTTTCTGCACCTCACCGCTGTCTGTAGTGTTGTACTTGTACTGCGCCGGGCAGCATCCGACTGTTCCTTCTGGTTCACCGTCGCTTTCACCTTTGATCGACTTGTCCTCATTTGTTGCCAGAAACTAGAAACAAAATATTGCACCGGGAAAACTGCGGCTGTGGTTCTTAAAACGACTGGCCTTCTTCTCTGTCTGAAAGACGTTCCTTTCTACTTCACACAGGAATCCGAAAAGATCATCGACGATGTGCCTTTCTTTTGTGGCCCGAGGGATAGTTAATACACTAACCCCTTGTGGGGGCTATTTGACTGATTTGACATGGTTTTAACTCCGTTGTTCCCCTTCGCTCTGATTCTGTTGCTGAACGCTCTGACCGTCAGGCACATTTTTTTGGCTAGTCAAGTGCGTAAGGGGCTGAGAGGCCAGAAGATCGGAGAGAACTACCGGGACTTAGAGATGGAGAGCAGAAGGAGGTCCGTGGCGTTACTCTTCTCCCTGTCCGGCAGCTTCATCCTCCTGTGGATGTCCTTTGTGGCGGAATTGATCAACAGTTGATCAACTGTGTTCTTAATACACGTAGCACTAAAATATACCTACTTCACATTATGCGACCTGCATACCTGTTGTTTCGAATTTACCTGTCATTAGCTTCCCTGAGATCTCCGTTCTGGCCCGATTCTTCCCTTGCTTCACTGCAGCTCCGGATCCCAGACAAGCATGACATACGATTTCATACATCACAGTTGCAGTCAGTAAGCGATGGCACTTGGATCCCATGAACCATCCTCTCACCAATACTAATAATGTGCTTGCCATTAACAGAATCTGCTCTGTTTTCACAATCTGCCAAAGCGTTGCACTTCAGTTTCCGGTCAGGTTAAACTCCAGCTGTCTTTTCACCCCTTAAAGGACTGGAAAATCATAAATGTCACTCCACTCTTCAAGCAAGAGAGAGGCAGTAAATATAAGGTTATAGTCTTTTTAGTATGAACACAGTGGTGGGAAAATGTCGGAGTCAATCGTCAAAATGTGTTTTTGGGATACTTAGAGGCACATGTTAAACAGGTCACAGTCAGCCTGTTTCCTTCAAGGAAAAATATTACCTGAAAAATCTGTGGAAGCGTTTGAAGAAATAACAAGTATGTCAGACAAAGGGAATTGTTGGATGTCATGTACTGGGAATTTCAGAGGGACTTTTACAAGATGCCGCAAATTAGCCTGCTTCACAAAGTAAGCACCCATGGTATTAAATGGCATATTTTCGCATCGATATAGAAGTGGCTGATTGGCAGAGAGTTGAAACAAAGAAAGTTTTTCCCGGTTTCCTTCCAGTGATGTTCCACAGCCGCCAGTGTTGGGACTGCTTTCACATTATATGCCAATGACTTGAGTGATTGTGGTGATATCTTTTGTATAGTTGGTACATTCCCCAGAATATATTCCAACTGATCCGGAAATCGCAGCTCCTCCTTACTGCAGCTGTTTCTAACCCACGTCGTTATCTGACAAATCATCCGAGTCTTGCCCTCACTGGAGTATGGCACGAGCAACCACTCAGAGATTACCAACGTGGAGATCCTGCTCTTCAGAGTTCTACCCAGGAGATCATTCCTCGCCTCCTAAAACAGCTCATGAGGATTTCATCTCTTTCCTAGCTATGCCGTTGGTGTCAATATGTGCCCTGATATCTGGCTGCGGTGGTCCCGATCTGAAGAATTTACAACACTAGCAGCTAGGATGCAACATACTGTCCAGGTTTCTCTACGCACCCACAAAATCACCCCTCTGTTCCTCTAATCACGGTATCCCCTATCACCACTGAAGTCCTCTTCACCACTGTTCCGTTTTAAGCCAAATTACCAGACTCAGCGAAGGCAACACGGTCAGTGCCGCTTCCTCACCCTACAGTAGGTCATCCGCCTCAACAGTATCGAAAGTGGCATATTTATTATTGAGAAGAACGGCCAGACATTAACGCTGCACTGGCTATCCATTAACATTCTTTAAACTGATTGTCACTCAGTTACCTACCTCCTGCAATGTAGGGATAAATAACTCACTGTGGCTCGAACCCTTTACTTACGTGGTCTTCCCCGCCTTAGCAAGAGGTTATTTGTTGACAGTTCCGGTTCCGTAACACGTTCTTTTATTAACAGCACTCCAGTGCATTCCTTGAGGCTAGCCCTCTCCAGGAGTCCGGGCATCCCACACGTAGAACAAAACACTACCCCAGAGCCAGTTCACAGAAGGAGAAGAAGAAGAAGAAGAAGAAGAAGAAGAAGAAGAAGAAGAAGAAGAAGAAGAAGAAGAAGAAGAAGAAGAAGAAGAAGAAGAAGAAGAAGAAGAAGAAGAAAATTTACCAGATATTTATATTGCCCAAACCTGATGAGCTAATGTCATTCCAAATCAGAAACACTCACACAATGGCCTGTCCGCTCTCACATGCTCTGTTCTCATGCCGGTATGGTGCGGTATGCATGCTGAAGACTGCGCGGCCCTCACCTTTCCGAATATATGCTGAAGACAAACTGGATGGTAGAAACATGGAAGACCTGCAGAACAATACAGGCCCTTTGGCCCACAAATTTGTGCCGAACATTTCCCTACCTTAGAAATTATTAGCTTTCCCCATAACAATCTATTTTTCCAAGCTCCATGTCTCTTAAAAGACCCGATCGTATCCACCTCCACCACCAGTGCCGGTAGCCCGTTCCACGCATTGACGACTTTCCTAGTAAAAAAAACTGTATCCTGATGTACAGTGTCCTGTGTATGTTACTCAAAATGTTTTTTTTTTTGGTTTGTTAACAGTGGGAATGCTTCTATGTTTGATAAGTGTTTCTCTCGCAGTTGTTTTGCTTTATACTTGTTGATATGGTAATTGTATTCATTTGTTAACCAATGGCGAATGTTATTTTGTCTTGTGAGGCTGGTACCTTGGGGGAGGGGTTTTTCGCGGGCTTTTGGGAAGAGCGCGGGAGGAAGACGTGGAAGAAGGTGGACGTGCGCGACACTGCTATATAGTATTATATATATAGCTATATATATATATATATATATATATATAGTATTGCCTAATACTCTTTTAATTTTAGTAAACTCTTTAAAGTATATTTCATAACGGTATATGTTGTGGGTTTGATAATGTTGGCGGACGCAAGGCATGAAATCGATTCTGACAGCTCCTGCGTGTACGGGAGGTGGGATTGGTGTGTGGCTGGATCTCCTTTTCCCCTAGACATATACCAGCCGGTTAGGTAAGTGTTACATTTGTAGGGTGCTCGTCCCGGATTGGATTGTCAGGGGCTGTGGAATCGCCCAGGCAGCAGAGAGGAATGGACAGAGATAAGATTTTTTGTTGGTGCGAGTTTGAAGGTGTACCGGTGCAGGACGCATGCGTAGTGAGCGGAGTGGATTTTCGAGTTTTGGGAGACGTGATAGTGCGGGGCTTAAGTTCGGTGAAGGGTATTGGGCTGGTAGAATTGGTAGCTAGACGGTGTGGTAAAGAGGTAGAGTGTAGCTGGGTGTTGGTTCGTACGAGTGCTGAAGTCAGGACGGTGGAACTGCCGCCGACGGTCAGTGTACCGGGGGAGGAGCTGTGGGGGCTCCACTCCTTCTACAAGGATGAGGGTGAGTAGACTTCGGAGGAGGAGCTAGAGCTGAAGGCGGACACATGAGAGGTGCCTAGCACTAGTAAAGGGAGGTAGGAGGAGGGAGTCGTGAGTAAGCCCCGCTCCCCAGGTGGGGTGGAAGCCTCGGAGCTGGTGGGGGTGGCCGAGAGGCCACGGCTGAAGCTTGGGATGTTCTCCGGAGACAAGCCTACTCCGGACGGGGAGGAGGACTATGAGACCTGGATCGAGCAGGATTGATGTTAGAGGAGTGGCCAGGCTCGGAGGAGGAGAAGAGACAGCGATTGATGGGAAGTCTGAGGGGTTCGGCAGCCAAAACCCGGCAGGCTTATAGGAAAGGTCCCCCTCCATCGTTCGGGCAACTGATTAGAGAGGTGCGAGAGGAAGAGAGAGCGTTGGGGCGGAAAAGGGGCGCGGGCCTACGGGATCGATCCTCAGCGGTACAGGAATTGGTGGCTGGGTGGAGGAATGACAACTCCCCGGGGAGTAGGGAACCCCCTTTGGAGGGGTGGGACAGGGGAGGTAACTACACTCAGGAGCGATCAGTGCAGTGGATTGGGAGAGGGAGCCGTCCTGAGAGAGGAGGGGCGGCAGGCAGGGTGTGCTTTAATTGTGGGAAAGAGGGGCATTTCAGGTGGGACTGTGGGCGGCCGAGGGTGTGCTATAGCTGTGGAGAGGAGGGACACTTTAGGTGGGATTGTGAGAGACAAGGAGACCCGCGGAGGACAAGCCCCCCTGCGACTAAGAAAGGGAGAGGTGTCGGGAAACTTAGGAGAGGCTCAGTGAGGGAACGGACTGGAGCCTCTGGAGGAACACGTTCCCAAAGTTCAGCCGGAAGACCACCGGTTGCCCACGCCTCTATTCCGGATGGGCTGGTACGACCCCGTGCCAGTGTGTGTCTGCGGATAGAGGGAGTTTACACAAAAGCCGTTTTTGATACGGGATCGCAGGTGACCTTATTGTACCGGTCTTTCTACAATCAATATCTAAAACATTTGCCCGTAACCCCATTTGTCGCCCTGCAGATTTGGGGTGTGAGCGAGGGTGACTACCCGTACGATGGGTACCTATCGGTGAAATTGGAGTTTTCCGAGGGCGATGTGGGAGTGACAGAAGCTATTGAGACGTTGGTGTTGGTGTGTCCTGACCCGGTGGAAACCGGTGGTGCTGCCCTCCTGGTGGAGACTAACTCCCCCGTTGTGCGACGGCTCCTGGGAGCTTGTAAGGAAAAAGGGGGGGAAACTTTCTGGAGACCCTCTCGGTGCATCCAGTGTTTCGAGCGGTGTTCGAAGAAGGGGTTGCCCCCCAAGGGCTGGACCCGGAGTGTAAACGAGGGACGGTGTGGTGTACGCAGGCGAGGCCCAAGGTGATCCGACCAGGGGAGGTAGCCCTAGTGATGGGGACCCCCAGATTCCCAGGAGTGCCGACGGGAGAAGCCCTGTTAGTAGACGCCCCGGACGATCTTGAAGGGGAGACATGATTTCCGGCGGGGGCGCTGGTGAGGCCCGAAGTGCAGAGACCAGAGGTGGTACATGCGAGGCGTATAGCTATAAGTGTCAGGAAAACCACGGCAAGAGAAATCACCTTTAGGAGGGGAATGCCGCTGGCACATCTGTTCCCGGTGACGGTAATGTCCAGCGCACTAGTGAGGACCCCTAACGGGGAGGGATCGGAGCATCGAAGGGAGATGACCGCTGAAGTCTTTAACTTCGGGGATTCCCCCGTGTCGCCGGAGTGGAAACGCAGGCTAGTGGAGAAGATGCTGAAGATGGAAGCTGTTTTTTCTCGGGGCGAGTTTGACGTGGGCTGCTCCAAAAGCACTCAGCACACCATCCGGGTGACGGAAGACACCCCGTTTCGAGAGAGATCCCAGCGGCTGGCTCCGGCAGATGTTGAGGACATGCGGCAGCACTTGTGCAAGTTGAAGAAGGCCGAAATCATAGCTGAGTCTCGAAGTCCTTATGCGTCCGGAGCCTCAGCCACCTTCCAGAGGCTCATGGATTGAACTGTGGGGGATATTAATCTGTTAGAGTTGTTGGTGTACCTGGGCGATTTGATAGTGTTCGGATCGACTTTGGAGGAACATGAGGAGAGGCTGTTGAAGGTGTTGGGCCGGCTTAATGAAGAAGGGTTGAAGCTTTCCCTGGACAAATGCCAGTTCTGCAGGTCATCGGTTAGCTACGTTGGCCATATCATTTCGCTAGAGGGAGTGGCTACTGATATAACCAAGATAGAGGCCGTGACCACCTTGCCGAGAACCCAGAAAGTGGGCGCTCTGCGCTCATTTTTGGGGTTCTGTGGGTATTACCGACGCTTTGTGAAATGATACGCAAAAGTGTGTCACCCGTTGACTCAGCTGTTGTGTGGCTATCCCCCGGTGGGAAGGAAAAGGAACGGGGACCAGAGACAGGATACTGGAGGATACTGGAACCCGGCGGAAACCTTAGGCAAAGATGAGATGATTGATGTGAGGAGGCGTTCCGATCTTTGACAAGGGCACTGACCCAGTCCCCGGTATTGGCTTTTGCCGATCCCCAGAAGCCCTAAGTGCTGCACACGGATGCCAGCCGAGAGGGTCTAGGGGCTGCTCTGTACCAGGAATATGGGAAAGCATTGAGACCGGTAGCATTTATCAGCCGAAGCTTGTCGCCCTCCGAGAGAAACTATCCCACTCACAAGTTGGAGTTCCTGGCGCTGGAGTGGGCGGTGGTGGACAAGGTGGGCGATTACCTGTACAGAGCCAAGTTTGAGGTGAGAACGATAACAACACTCTCACTTATATTTTGACTTCGGCGAAGCGGGATGCCACAGGACATCGGTGGCTGGCGGCATTGTCGGTATTTGATTTCAGCCTGAGGTACCGCCCCGGAAGCAAGAATGTCGATGCGGAAGTGTTGTCTCGTCGGGAGCCGGGGGAACAGGGGAGGGACGAGGAGTGGGAGAGTGTCCCTGCCCCTGGAGTGATGGCGATGTGTCAGTTTGCTATCACCGTGAAGGCCGAGGGAAGAGGGAGGCTGGAACGAGCCGTGGACCATTTGGGGAGTTTTGACGACGCCATACCCCTGGCTAACTGTGACCAGACCGCACTGGGGACTAAACAGTTGCCGGAACTGAGTCCGGGGGAAGTGGCAACTGCTCAGCAAAATGACCCCGGCATTGGCACAGTGTGGAGAGCGGTCGAGAAGGGGGATGGGGCGTTGGGTGAGTGGGCGAAACACCCATCCGTGCCATTGTTGTTGAAGGAGTGTTCTTGGTTGAAGTTAAATAACAAAATCTTGTACCGGGTAACGTCGCATCCGGCCCAACCCCGCTGCTGGCAACTGGTCCTGCCGGAGGAGTATCGCCAGGCTGTACTCCAGGCCTTACATGATGATTCTGGACACTTGGGGGTGGAAAAGACATATGGATTACTCAAAGAACGGTTCTACAGGCCCCGGATGAGGGGGAAGTCGAAGAATACTGTCGGGGATGCAGTCGTTGCATCCGGAGGAAGACCGCGCCAACGTTGGCGGCTCCACTTTCGCACTTGCAGAGTGCGGGACCTCTGGACCTGGTATGTATGGATTTCCTGTCGATTGAGCCTGACACCAACAACACCGCAATTGTCTTAGTCATCACCGATCATTACAATCGCTATGCTCAGGCATTTCTCACCAAGGATCAGAAGGCGAAGGTGTTATGGGAGAAGTATTTTGTGCGTTTCGGCCTTCCCAGGCTAATCCATAGTGATCAGGGGCGGGACTTTGAGAGTCGCCTTATCCATGAATTACTGACTATGCTTGTGGTTGAGAAATCCAGGACTACCCCTTATCACCCACAGGGAGATCCTCAGCCAGAGAGGTTCAACAGGACCAGGTTGGATATGCTCGGGACGCTGGAGATTGGGCAGAAAAGTAGATGGAGTCGTCATATTGGACAATTGGTTCACTGTTACAATTGTACTCGCAATGATGCTACAGGGTACTCGCCCTATTATCTGATGTTCGGGCGGCAAGCGAGGTTACCAATTGACTTGTGTTCTGGGGGTGAAGTGGGTGAATTACCCGGGAAGTCCTGTCTAAATTATGTGTCCGACATGAAGAGGGAGTTACAGCGGGCGTACGAGTTGGCCGAGGCGGCGCTATCAAACAAAACCAGAGAAATAAGATGCAGTATGATCGAAAGGTGAAGTTTGTCCAATTATTGCCGGGCTACCGGGTCATTTTTCGGAATTTGGCACTCCCTGGTAAGCACAAGCTGGCCGATCGATGGGCGGCCAGCCCTTATGTAACAGAGAGCCAGATGCCGAACCTGCCAGTTTAGCGGGTGAAACCTGAGGATAGGAAAGGGCCTATCAAAGTACTCCATAGGAATCACCTGCTGCCACTGGGTCAAGCGGTGCAGGTGGATAAGGAGCCCGAGTGGGAGGTTACCCATAGTACAAGGACCCTGTGAGGGCGCGGAGAACGGGAAGAGCCCGCTGCTGAAGAGCGGGGACGGGTCCCTCACCAGGGAATGGCTACCGATTCGGAAGAGGACGACTCAGATGAGTGGCCCCTGTTCCCATTCGCTGGAGCTCCAATACGAGATGAGGAGGCTCCTGGCCCTTCCCATACTGAGTTTGGTGAGAGGAGGGAAGGTCTTGAGGGTCAGATGGAGAGGCAGCCAACATTGGTGGGAGAGAGGGTGGAACCCGGGCGTGATCCGGAGAGATCTCAGGTGAGTGAGGACCCCGTGTGGAAGGGGGTGAGGGTCTGTCAGGTATACCTGGGGAGTCCGAGACAGTGGGTTCGCAGGTGAAGAGGGAGCCCCGTGGGGCAGAAGGGGTATGTATATCTCAGAGGATTAGTCGACCCCGGAGCGGTTGACATATGTGGTGCCAGGAGAACGGAGTGAGATTTCTACGGATCTGGGTAGTTATGTCACTGTTTTCTGCAACTGGGTTGGGTTTTGTGTGTTACAAGAAGCGTTGGGGAACTGTGGTAATGCCATGAGGGCATGAAATTTGCTGGTGGGGGGAGAATGTACAATGTCTTGTGTATGTTACTCAAAATGTTTTTTTTTTTTTGGTTTGTTAAGAGTAGGAATGCTTCTTTGTTTGATAAGTGTTCCTCTCGCAGTTATTTTGCTTTATACTTTTTGATATGGTAATTGTATTCATTTGTTAACCAATGGGGAGTGTTATTTTGTCTTGTGAGGCTGGGAACTTGGGGGAGGGGTTTTCGCGGCCTTTTGGGGAGAGCGCGGGAGGAAGAAGTGGAGGATGGTTGACGTGCGCGGCACTGCTCGTAAGACCACCGGCGTGGTCCAAAGTGCGAAGACGTGGAGAGACGCCGAGAAAGACGCCGAGGAAGGTGGACGTGTGCTGGACTGCTCGTCAGACCACCGGGGCGGTCCCAGGTGCGACGGTGTGGCGGTCGGATGGGTCGATTGGTTCGTTGTTTGAGCTCCAACGAGAGCACCAAACAGACTGAACTTTGATAAGTTGGCACCTTTTGTTTTTTTTCCTTATCTATATATTTTAATTTTAGTAAACTCTTTAAAGTATATTTCATAACGGTGTTTGTTGTGGGTTTGATACTGTTGGCGGGCGCGAGGCATAAACTCGATTCTCACAGCACCTGCGTGTACGGGAGGTGGGGTTGTTGAGTGGCTGGATCTCCTTTTCCACGAGATTTATACCAGCCGGTTCGGTAAGTGTTACACTGACATCACCTTTACAGCTATTGCACAGCACCTTAAACCTATGTGCTCTTATTGCAACCATTTCAGCCCTGGGGAAAAGCCTCTGACTATCCACACGATCAATGCCTCTCATCATCTTATACATCTCTATCAGGTCACCTCTCATCCTCCGTCTCTTCAAGGAGTAAAGTCGGTCAACTGAACCTATTCCCAAAAGGCACATTCCACAATCCAGGTAACATTCTTGTAAATCTCCTCTGAACCCTTTCTATACTTTGAACTCATTGCTGTGGAGAGCTGACCAGACCTGAACAGTGTACTCCAAGTGGGGTCTGAACAGGGCCCTATAAAGCTGTAACATTACCTCTTGGATTTTGAAACAAATCCCACAGCTAATGAAGGCTAATAGACCAATGCCCATGTATTCATGTCTAGTTGAATGACAAGTAAATTAGAGTTTATGGAAAGCTAATCAAAGGGTAATTGATTGATTGATTGATTGATTGATTGATTGATTGATTGACTGACTGATTTATCTATCTATCTATCTATCTATCTATCTATCTATCTATCTATCTATCTATCTATCTATCTATCTATCTATATGCAGTATATTAAGAACAAAGGGATAACGATGCAGGGCGTGTAAGGAACAATATAGACCAGCACGATATAGAGATAGAACCATTAGATTTGTACCAAATGAAGACATTCTGTCGACTGGAAACGGAATCTTCCATTGGCAGATTCTCGAAACGGATTGGGGATAATTTGCTGTGACTCTCCATGAATTCGTTGGAGATAACGATCTTAGAAAGCGGCTGGAAAAAGAATAAACTCCTGAAGTTTGATGAAAACTTTACCTACTTGGGCGGAGGAGCCAAGTGCTGTATCAATTTGGTCTTACGCTGGAACTTCTCGGTGTTAGCTGACCACAAGTGAGGAAACAGAAGACTGTTTAGTGCCAAACCTAGACACTGCTCAGAAAGCAGCATATATTACAGGTAACTGCCTGTGGCTGTGGGAAGAGTTACATCGAGCGCAGTTACGCAATATGGATCCGTACAATACCGTGGGCCAAACGGCCGGAACGTGTTGTATTCCTTTACGGATCGTGTGATATCCAGGCAAGCGGTCCGGGCTCACACTGCTCTGGGAAAGATGATCTGGGCCTTCTGATGGAATGCTGACACCCGCAGCGATAGCGGGATTGGATGTGTTTTGCTGTTTTACTGGTGTCACACGTACGGTAAAGCAGTGAAGTGCACGCTCATTGAAAACCTTGTTCTGCATAGTATTCATGCGGTACAAATCATTATACAGTGTACTGGAGTAAATCAACAGCAATGCTACACAAGAATCATTGTGAATCATTCAGTCGTTTCAGTCGTTTCTGCTCTACTCTCTCAAGAGAGAGAACCGTAAAGGTATTAACTCCCTCTAAACACCTACAGGGACATTGAAGGGAAGGAACAGATGCTGGAAGGTGATAGTAAAGTCAAGCAGAGAAGGAAGGCAGGCGGTTGGGCATGCGCGATGAAAGAGAATCATAAATGAAGCCGGGAGCTGAGCGCTGGAAGACGTGGAGCTGAGGAAGCGGAGTCTGAAAGGACAGAAGTCCCTGGAATCAAATAAAGTGTTCCGAAACTGATGGGGAACCAATGAGGAGTGGGAAGCGAGAACGTGCGGGAATATCACCTGACTGAGAGGAAGGAAAAGGAGGAGACGTGAGAAAATCGACGAGATTTCTTACCGGCGGCAAGAGGAATGGGTATACTGTAGACAAGAAAACTCATTGTGGGCCGCTTGTTGAAGGACGAACTCCAGTAGTCGTCACCCTGTTTCACTTGTGACCGTGACTCCCGCGGGCGGATTGTAATTGGATTAGTTTTATTATTGTGACATGTACCGTCAAGCAATGATTTAGATGCTCATTAAAAATCTTTTCATGCATACTATTCAAAGAGAATAAATCCTTATAAAGTGAATTGAAGTAAAACTACAGCGGTACAGAATAAATTGTAAAAGATAAAGTTGAACAATAAGTGCACAAGACTACAACGAGATGCATTGTGAGGACAAGGGTCAACCATATAGGCTCTCCGACAGTGCCAAAAATAGAGACAACACAGAGTAGTCAACTCACTGTATACACCTTCATGTCGGAAAAAACATGAAAATGCAAATGCTGTAGGCATCGTTCAGGTACGGCAACACAAAACGCAATACGAAGTTTTAGCAAGCAAGTCGGTAAAAATATCACCTTTGCCACAATACTAATCCCTAAGTTACTCTCCAGCGGCCTAAACGGCCCTGCCGGCGCGGCAATATTTCACATGCAAACCATTGGGCGTTAACTGAATACATTGGTGCCTCATTTGTGAGCTCTTCACCCCACTGGTGAGACCGGACGCTATTTCAGTCACCACTTCATCTAACTCTTTAGGTCTGACCCCGCGGTCGCCTGGAACACCAGACCCCAGGACGGTTTATTACCCCTTCCATTTCCCACTCTGACATTTCTATTTTAGAACTCTTCTGCCACCAATTTGATCGGCTATGAGCAAACTAGAATAACTTCAACTCATTTTACGCTTGATCCGTCTCCAATACCACGACAGGAGCATCTATTGCTCAAGGTTGTGAACGTTTGTAGCTGCAAAGAGCATCTGCAATCTTTAACATCTTGTGAGCGATAGTCGGCACAGTACATAATGTCCAGGCTGATTCTGGGATGTGAGTTAATTGGCCGGTGAATGGGACTGACAAAAAAAGATTCTGCAGTCCATGGAGCTCATGACCAAAGTAAACAAATTGCAGGAGGAACTCAGCATGCCAGTCAGCCTGGATAGATGGAGATGGGTTGTCGATGTTTTGGGCCAAGACACTCCATTATGTTTGGAAAGGATATGGGCAGAAATATGCCAAGGAGAAAGCAAAAGCTCCATTGAAGGGCAGGAGCAGAAGGTCGGGGAACAAACGTGCGTTCAGCTGATTAGGAGGCGGGTATTTGGGAAGGCGTGTTAAAAGTGAATCATAAATCAAACCGGGAGTTGATCAGAGGAAGGCTAAAGTGCAGAGAAAGACAAATATGATAGGAGAGTGCTCCATGAAATAAAGGACTGAGCTTGGAATCAAGAGGATGGTGATAAGCAGGTAATGAGGACGTGGTGGCCGAGAGCGGAACTGACTTCCAAACAAAAGGGACAGCGGTGACAAAACAGACGAGATTGTTTGCCGGTGGCATCAGAAATGGATCTGCATGGCAAGTGGTTGAAGGCTACCAGAGGTAATATGAAGTGCTAGTAAATCAAGCACAGTTGGACTGAGCTGTGGGCCGACATGCCGGCGCTGGGATCTGAAACAGATTACAGCTGCAAGTCCTGAGTAGGGATCCGGATGGAGCAAATGTGCCCGATAAAGACGTCCCTCAGTCTGCATTGGGTCCGACTAAGATAGAAGAGGCTGAACTGGGAGCACGGATTTCAAAAAAAAAGTGTTCCTAAGGTATCCCATCAACTGCCAGGGCGACTTTGGGTCTTAGTACCGGTGGAGAGATAGGATACGAGACGATGTAGTGTAAAACAAGGTAGCAGGGAGATGGGAGACTTCTGGGCAGCGCCAAGTCATCAATAGAATCGCACAGTGAACGAACTGTGAAACCGGAGATGCGGGAGTGCATGGCGTTAGAGTGGCTTTGGATGTGAGGGAGGTTACGATACATATCCTTCATGCTGAGGCTCGTGGTGTGTCTCTTCAAGACAAGGAGATGCAGTCTCTTTAACTATTTGGGTTGGAATGCGGTAATGGTACACTTGATGGAAATAGCGTATAATGATTATGTCATCGCTGATCATGGCACAACAGTTGAGGCAGATGTCAGAATGGGACCACGCATATCTGAAGGTAGTGAGGAAAGTTTTCAGCGTCGTAGATGAAATTGACGAGCTCAGTGTGAGTGCAGGAAGCAGTACCAATTCAATCGTCAATGCAGGGGTTGAAAGGATGGGTTCGAGGACACAGACTCAGGATAATAGACTCGTAGCTGGACCGATTTTTGCGGGCGGGCAATAGGACCGCGCGGTGGCACTGTGGAGAACAATGCACTTTAAAATTGTATGGTGCTCTGATGGAGCAGAAATGGGAAGACAAGCCGGCTAGTGAAGGAAACGCACTGAGGCTGTTTGATGAACCTCTGTAGTAACTGCTGATTGGGCGTTCTGAGTGGAAAAAAGGATTCCGCCGGCCCAGTCGGACAGAAGGTGCCTGCAATGTACCGAACGTTGGTTAGGTTCGAGTGGGTGAGGCCACTAACTCACTACTTCCTCGCAACAATAAGAGCGAGCGGAGATTTTACCGCATTTAATAGCTGCTCCCTGAACTTGGTCTGTGTAAAGGCGTAAAGGGCCGTGTTTGTGCAACAGCTCAGAAGCTGCAGAATGATGCCCAGCTCTCGCAGGGAATCGGGTGCATTTACAGACATAGTAAGAATATACAGCCGATTCCACGCAGAGGTCACAGTGAAAGGTGCCCACAGCAGGATGAAATTGCCCGAGACGATCAGCAATAAAACAATGGATTTCCTGCGTTTCTCCATTTCCGGGTCTCTGGCACTCTGTCCGTTGCCAGGAACCCTGAGTCTCCTGCGGGCTCTGCTGGTGACTAAGACGTGCCTGACGGTGAAGCCATTCGTTACCAGAACCAGCACAAACGGGAGCACAGGGGTGAAGAAGTAATAAAATAGGTCAATTTGAATACTGAAATTGATATATAATCTCTCCATACAAATGAATGGATAGATAATCCACCCGTATTTCTCTGAGAGCCGAAAAAGCCAGTAAATATTCTTTAAACAGCTGATCACACTCACTGTCCCCAAAACCACGGCGGCAGTTCTCCCGGTGCAATATTTTGTTTTGATCTTCTGGCAACAAATGGCGATATACCGATCGAAGGTGAAAGTGACGGTGAACCAGACCGAACAGTCGGTGACGGTGTAAAGCAGAGCAGCGTGGATATTGCACACATTGGGCATTGAGAAGAAGTAAACGTAGCGTGGCATGTACATAAATGGAAACTTGCTCAATATCAGGTCCAGGATAAGAACCAGAAGATCCGCCACTGCCATGGCAACCAGGTAGCAAGTGACAACTCTGGAGAGGCCGCACTTACCCCGAGACAGGATGAATATGGTCAGCGTGTTCACTGCGAACAAAATAAACAAACAGGACACACAAATCAGGAAAGGTTTTTTTTCGATTAAACATATAATGCAGACCGGTCTACCTGTGTATAACAATATTGGAAATAGTTGTTCAAGGCGATGGAATATAATCGTAGAGATTACCAATCAATAAGAAATAAAAAGTTTTGCAAAGTAGTGTAAGCCCGGTGCAATGTGTTCCATCAAATACCAACAGCCACAGCGATAGCGAGGAATACAAATAACGATGGCTGTTGATCGGGAAAGTCAGCATCTGCTAGGGAAAAATAAGGCTGAATAATGCATCTGCGGAATCTGCGGAATCTCAGAAGTCGTGAAATAAGTCCCCTTGACACACAGCAAGTTTAGCTGAAGCGCAGATCCCGTCTCTGTCCGTTACCTGGGGCAGCCGCCCAAAACCTCTTCCAGTTTGCCGGCTTTGAAGAACGAGTATTACGTTGAAATCATACTGCCAGTCTCTCCGTCTCCTACTTGTACTTTTGCCTTTACAACCGACTTCCATTTTTAAAGTCATGAAAACGCCTTCACTGCATAAACTTTAATGTCCCTGTTCATTGTGCAACCACAACCCTCCGCTTAAAATCGTCCAATGGATTCAACAGACACACTGCCTCTGACAATCGATATTCATCCTCAACTCCGTTCTCACTGGACATGTTTCTGTTCTGATTCTACCCTCCCCGGTCCAATACACTGTTGGATACATCTTTTGCTCGACGGCTCCACCTGAGCCGTTCGATTAATGGTAACCTTCCCCATTAACACCACCCCCCCCCCCCCGCCCCAACACCCGTTCTCGAAAACTCAAGCGAATGTGGTTACAGGTTATTCAAGCACATTTCATACGTTAAATCTTTTATTTGCTGGATCATTCCCATAAACCTGCTCTGGATCATCACACTTCCCAGCACATACTGTCTCAGCCAGTGGTCCCAGGGACAGTAAATTTTCAGAGTGCTTACAGCAATGATTAGCTGAATTAACAGCTAGTATGCGCAACGACAGCATTAATTATTATGGTGAGAGGCACAGGTGAGAAGCAAAATGTGCAGTTAACTATTCCTCCTGAGTTATCTTTGGAAAGAGACTCACCGGGAAGAGCAATGATGGCGAGGATGGGAAAGAAAATCAGTTGAAACGTGATAATCGCAAGCATGATTCGATAATCCAAAGTTATCCAGTCACCATCTTCAAAAATAAATGGAACCATCCAGAAGATATTTTTCACATTTCCCGTAATATTCCACGGTGCTCTTCCCAGATTCGGATCCATGAACGAGCCGGTATGTCCTTACTCTCCCTCTTTGTCGCGCTCCGGATCTCTGTCCGCTGAAGGAGAGGCTGCTCTCGTTGAAACTGAGTGAGAAGGACTCTTGTTAATAAGTGAGATAATCTCTCCGATGACGTCAGCAGCCTTTCTTGAAATGACGCAATTTGTTGTCAATGAAACTACGGGAAGGGTTAACCCTTGGTTTACCCATTTGGCGAGGTGCAAATGTGTAGATAATATTGCTTTTAGTACATATCCTGAAATTACAAAAAGAAAAAATAAAATCTCAGTACATTTCGGTGTTTATCACAGTTTAAAGTCGAACAAAATTATTGAAAGTATTCGAATATATGCATTCTCTTAAAAATCCCGTGTTAGGTAAGAGGTATATTAGTTAAAAATCACATTGGCAAGCGTAAAATAGGAGACAGAAAACAACGATTCTGGGATAGAGCGGCATCAGATTGGAATGTGGAAGTCTGATGAGGGAGAAAAGGACTAACAGCTCTTCGTGCAAACGTGCTCTCATGTTAGACAGGAATAACAATTAGACAAGAAAGGCAGGCATGAGGAGGGAGGGAAGACAGTGAGAGAGTGAGAGAGGGAGACAGATACAGAGAATGATGGAATTAGCTGCCGACAGCAGGGATCCCTCCAGCACAATGTGAATCAGATGACGGAGTGGCCGATAATTACTGTGCGGACACGGACTGTCTGTGCCTTTACAAGTGGCTGACTGCTATTGCTCATCTCGTCCTGATATATGAGTAATTTAATAATTATCAGCATATGTACTGTGTCTCACTTTGCTGTGAAATCCTGCTGCTACGCTGTAGCTTTGCACGATCTACTCACCATTGAAGATCACACAGAAATACCTGTGCTCTAAATCAGATTATTGCTATATTTTATTATTATTTTTTTTCTCTTTGTTCTATTCTTTGGAATGTTTCCTCCACCTTGAGCAGTATTCGTAAACATATATATATTTTTGGAAACTAATGTTGTTTTCATTTCCCCCAGAATAATAAGCTGTTATATCTGTGAGCGTGCAAAGGCCGAACGGATCAGCTGAACGGAAACTTCTCTTCATGACTGTTATTAATCTTGGTTGTGGTTTGCAATGAGCTTATCTTAAAGCTTAGGAATGTAGACAGCGAATGAGCACGCTTATTCGCATTCATGATTGCAATCAATTTGAAAGAAAGGCGTTTAAAATTGGAAAACCTTTCATTCAAAGTGTATATGTGACATTAAAACATATTTCTTTGTTACACAAACCTCAGACAAGCACAGATGTGTACCGTTCTGTAGACCATTGCACAGTGAGCTTTGAAGTGAAGATTTTAGATTCACCTGCCGGCACCATTACGACCACCCACTGAACACAAGCGGCACATGATTATGTAACCTCAGGGTTTTTTTTTTATCAAACGAACAATGACAAGAATTAAATTTGAACGGAAAACTCAGAAATACTTCAGTGTAAGTGTAAGAAATTCCACTTGGCCTTACGATGTGAACATCTCTGCCATAAACACTCGCTTTTTCCGGGCTTCTCGAGGTGTAACCGCGACCCGATTTAAAGATATTAATGAAACACGACGAGCGTTCTTCTCCAACAGCTTGAGTGTTTACTGATATCCTTGTGAAAAAGAAAGATCATATGACCTTGATGTTAATGTGCTAGAAATCCCATCAGTGTTTCCAATATTGAGGTATTGACTTCGTAGTTTTGTATCTTGCTGAACATTCAGCCGTTATATTTGCTGGCATATGAGCGGGCATTAACAATTCAATACATTATGCACGTTGTCACACTTGCCGTTCGTAAACCGTGACGATGGGATTAATGATATTTGGACACCTTCTTTGGTCGTATCGTTCTTCTGAGTAACGGGTTTATGGACAGACCTTCGCGTTGTCAGTGATGATGTTGGAGTCGAAGCGACATTGCTCGTTCAGAACAGACTGGGACTGGGCGAGCAGCTTAGTTATCCCTGTGGACTGTGATGGGACTGGATTTGCAGTGAAATAATCACCGTGGTCAAGGATTTAGGACTTGATCAGTAAGGGCCCTGTCAGTCTGGTCAGAGATGTGTCTGGATCTGTAATGATAATATAAGACCAGATTATTCCCCTCAGATATCAGATTTCTGAGTGTATATTTAACCCATAAACACCTCCAAACTGCATGTTGTCCTCATTGTGCACTAACTTAATTTAGCTTTTATATATATTATCTTCTAACTGTAATTTCCCGTTTTTATTATTATGTATTGCAATGCTTGCTGCCGCATGACGACTCATTTCTCGATTAATGACGGTGATATTAAACCTCATTCTGGTTCCGATTGTTTAGTCAGTGATTCACTGCTAAGATTCTTGACTGCTTTCTTTTATACTGCATAGGATCCGCTTAAGAAATCAGCTATGCCTCTGATAGTTGTCAAGCTCCAGACGTGCAAGCAATTCTCCTGATTAATACCTGGTACTATTCTCAGTCTACAATGTAATATTACGCTTCTGAAAGTTTTTCGTGAAACCCTTTGCCGCCAATCACTTTACACGGTGCTTTCCCGATTCCTTCTGACATCTGGTTGGAAAAGATTTCCTCAGACGCCTCTGTATTACCAATCCCTTTACATGACTGTATTGTCTAAATAGGGTACCGTTTCGCAGGGTGAGAAAGTTGTTCCGATTCGATCATTTTCACAACCAGATGTACTGAAGTAGATGCCTGTTACGATTTATCCCGTGTATACGTTTATGCTACAACCGTGGAGTCTGCGTAGCTAAAGTTGCAATGATCAACGTTTCTGCCACCAAATTACATCACCGCGTTCTTCAATCTCTTCCCTCCGGCCTCTAAGGTATAAAATAAAGTTATATTAGATGGTTTTCATTTGATACATTTCCAAATCTGCTTTTAAGTGGCTTGTCTATATAGAAAACAGATCAGATGCATTTTGACAAATTACAAACTATTGATGACAACACGTCAGTTGCACATTTCAGGTTTACACGGCTGTCCTACATCTCAGGAATGTGGTCAAGCAACAGGACAGTTGAGCCTGGGAATAATTGTCCATTTGTGTCTCACGTTACGCTGTCATATAGGGAGGTAATGTACAGAACACAATACTGTATTTATAACCATATAACCATATAACAATTACAGCACGGAAACAGGCCATCTCGGCCCTTCTAGTCCGTGCCAACGGTTACATTCACCTAGTCCCAGCGGCCCGCACTCTTCCCATAACCGTCCATTAACTTCCTGTCCAGATACCTATCCAACTTTACTTTAAATAACAACACAGAACCTGCCTTTACAACTTCTACTGGAAGCTCATTCCAGACAGCTAGCACTCTCAGATAAAATAAATTCCCCCTCGTGCTACCCTTAAATTTTGGTCCCTGAACTATCAAATCATGTCCTCTTATTTGAATCTCCCATTTTCTCAATGGAGTAAACCTATCTAGGTCAACTCGATATAGCCCCCTCGTAATTTTAAATACCTCTATCAAGACCCTCACAACCTTCTACTCTCCAAAGAATAAAGACCTAACTTGCTCAGCCGTTCCCTGTAACTTAGGTGCTGAAACCCAGGTAACATTCTAGTAAAGCTTCTGTGTACTCTTTCTACTTTGTTGGTATCTTTCCTATAATTCGGTGAACAGAACTGTGCACAATACTCCAAATTTGGCCTTATCAATGCCTTGTACAATTTTAATATTCTATCCCAACTCCTGTACTCAATGCTCTGATTTATAAAGTCCAGCATACCAAAAGCTTTCTTCACCACCCTATCCACATGAGGTTCCACCTTCAGGGAACTACGCACCATTATTCCTAGATCACATTGTTCTACTGCATTCTTCAACGCCCTACCATTTACGGTGCATGTCCTATTTGGAATATTCCTATTAAAATGTAGAACCTCACATTTATCAGCATTAAACTCCATCTGCCATCGTTCAGCCCACTCTTCTAACTGCCGTAAATCTTTCTGCAAGCTTTGAAAATCTACTTCATTATCCACAATGCCAACTACCTTAGTATCATCTGCATACTTACTAATCCAATTTACCACCGCATCATCCAGATCATTAACGTATATGACAAACAACATTGGACCGAATACCTGAGGGACACCACTATTCACCGGCCTCCTACTTGAAAAACAGTTATCCACCACTACTCTCTGGCATCTCTCATCTAGCCACTGTTGAATTCGTTTTACTACTTCAGCATTAATACCTAACGAATGAACCTTCCTATCTAAGGTTTCGTTCGGAACCTTGTCAAAGGCCTTACTGATGTCCATATAGACTACTTCCACTGCTTCACCCTAGTCAATTTTCCTCGTAACCTCTTCAAAAAATTCAACAATATTTGTCAAACCTGACCTTTCACGCACAAATCCATGCTGACTGTTCCTAATCAGACCCTGTCTATGCAGATAATGATATATACCATATCTAAGAATACTTTCCATTACTTTACCCACCACTGACATCAAACTGACAGGCCTATAATTGCTAGGTTTACTCTAAGAACCCTTTTTAAGCAATGGAACCACATGAGCAATACGTCAATCCTCCGGCACCATCCCCGTTCCTAATGACATTTGAAATATTTCTATCAGAACCCATGCTATTTCTACAACAACTGCCCTCAAGGTGCTAGAGAATCAGCCACGCATTCATCCTCCACCTAATTCCATTCCTACTCTCACTGTCGCGTGGCACAGACAGTAATCCTGAGATTACTACCTTTGCAGTCCTTCTCCTTAACTGCCTTCCTAACTCCCTATGCTCTCGTTTCAGTTCCTCTTCCCTTTTCCTACCTATGTCATTGGTACTTATATGTACCACGACCCCTGGCTCCTCACCCTCCCACTTTTGGATATCTTGGACGCGATCAGTAACGTCCCGAACCCTGGCACCTGGGAGGCAAACTACCATCCGGGTCTCCTGATCGCGTCCACAAAATCGCCAATCTGACGCTTATGGTTATGGTTTAAGTTATTGGTCCTTTGATTCAGCTAATCGCTATCAGCTAACTGCATGGAACTCTCAAAGAGATCGATAATTCTCAAACTGAATTCTACGCAATGAGGAGGAAATTAAAGATTGGTTTCTTTCAGAAGTATTTCAATGAATTACTCGGACATGCTGTGACATTATCACTGTGGTCAGCGCTAAGTTCCAGTGACAACAATATTATCATCATGGTCAACCCTGTGCGTGGGATATTAATGACGTCGGCAGCGAGGCCTGCAGTGATATCATAATGTGAGCTCAGAGCGCTATGATCCAGAGACGCAATGACAACATCAACAGCCTGGTCAGATACATGATTAGTTGAGACGTCGGGCAGAATCATCAAGGTCGTGTTTCACATCCATCCCCTATTGGAGCAAGCATTTCAAATTATTGCAAATTCTTTAATAACAGAATATCGAATTTTCATGTTATACCAATATGTTGCATATTCCATAATTCTGCATGTGCTGAACTACAACGGGTTAACTGCAGCTACTTCTGAACGTAATTAATCTGATTTGTGGCGCAATAATTCTTTGTTGTTGTACACAGCCTGGTTAAAACAAGACACACCTGCAGCATTCTTCACAATATGCAAAAGTGTTTAAATATGTTAAATGCATACAGGATATTTTAACAATTATATTTGCTATGTTATTGGCAGTATGGGAGATCAGAAAAATAGGCAGCTGTAAAAATCTGTAAGTGTTGCAGGCTCGATAGTCTTCGGTTCCCCCGTGTGCCAGATTATCTGCGCCACTGCACACAAGCTGCAACTCCCTTCCAACTTCAGGTTCTTCATCCACTGAGAAACAGAGCGTTGTCCGGTATTATTCCGTGCAGACAGATCAAATAGTAGAGATATAAGGCGCTCCTTCCGTCCGCTAGTTTGCAGGTAACACTTCAGCATGCCGTAGCCCCTGTCTAGCGCAAACAGCCCACACACAACCTCCACCCCCCCCACCACCTTCACACACACAGATCTACCAATGTGACTTGCAGCCATGTGAGCAGACGCTGGATGGTGTATGCGCAGCTAGCGTATATCATAAGTCCTGGTTATGCGACCATTGATGGCAGAATGACAATATCTGAAGGGTGTTGATTATCTCTGGGGTTACTGAACACGGGCGATTCGTTGTCGTTGCTCATCGACATTAACGATTTTGAATGAGATTGTAATCGAGATTGCTGAGGTGATTCTGGGGAGGGGACGACCAATAGAAAGGTGAACACGAGGGTTCCAATATCATTGCGGGCAGCATGGCTGGAGTTGTTAATTTGTCACGGGGATGTGAACCGGCGTAATAGTGCAGAAGATGCGGTAATTGTTTAACAAAGAGATGCGATGTGTAGTGAGAACCCAAGCAATGCATGGCTGATGAATGGGCAAAATTGCATTCAAGGGTTTCACTCTCACCACTCGCTGAATAAAGAACTTTTCACTTGTGTTCACTTTAAATTTCTCAGCGCTCTCTCTTAACCCACGACCTCTGGTAATAGTCCCACCCAACATCAGTGGAAAAAGCTGTCTTCCATTTATCATGTCTCTACACCTTATCATTATGTATACTTCAGTCAAATCTCCTTCCACCCTTCTTTATTCTAAACGGTAAAGTCCTAAGCTATTCTCCCTTTTCCGGCAAATGAGGTCCTCATGACGTGATAAACTCTCTATAAATTTTCTCTGTATTCAGTTTAACTTCCTGTAAGTAGGTAAAATGAACAGCAGACGATTCTCCAAGTTTTGCCTCAGAAATGGATTTTAAAACTGAACATAACACTGCGATTCCTGTAATGAGTGGTTATATAACTCAAGGCTAACGTGCTAGAAGCTTTATTTACGACTGATTCTAACTGTGACGCTACGTCCGCGAATTATGGACCAGTATTCACAGAACCTTGTGTTCCTCCATACTCCTTACTGGCCTTCTAGGTCAATCCGACAGAACAACTGCAGCTCGCAGTTTCCTGCAATAAATTCCGCCTGCCGTCCTTCAGCCCAAGTTCCCATCTGAACATATGCAAGCCATCATGTCCTTCGTCGATGTCCACTGAGCTCTCAATCATGCTGTCATCCGCAGATTTGCTGATCTGGCTGACCACATTAACGTCTCCCAGTAAGCCAATGTCCGGTCTAATTTTCCACCTTATTTTGAATGCCGTAAGAATAAATTTTCTTGACAATCCTCCCATGCGGGACCTTGTCAAATGCCTTTCTAAAGTCAATGTAGTCGACAGCCACTTCCTTGCTTTCATCCAGTTTCCAGCCAAAGTACTCAATAAACTCAATACAGATTGGTTAGATCAGAACTACCATGAACGGGGCCACGCTGACATCTTTAATCAGTCCACGTATATACAAATGCTTACACACCCCCACTACTGATGTCAAAAGCCACACTGTAATTTAATTCTTTATGTACACACAATTCCATTAGTATCTGAACAACATTGAATTTCCTCCAATCCTCTGGTAACACTCCGGTCGCTGTCAACTATAACTTGCATCATGTCAATGCAGTTGATGCCTATTTGCTTCTCTTCTACAGACGTGGTGTACGTCTGCTGGGTAAACGATTTATAATATCCCGCAGCTCTTTTGGCTCCGCTCATGCATTACCAGTTTGATGTTTCATAGGAGGAATTTTATTGCATGCAATGCTTTTGCTCTAATCATCTCGGTCGAGTCCCTCAGGATTCTCCTTGATCTTTTTTGCTGGGGGAACCATATCCCTTCTTTGTGTTCTGCTGATTTATTTAATTGCATTGCCTACAGCCTACATCTGCTCCTTTTTACCCAGTTGTCTATAACTGCTATGCAACTTTTTTTTTTACATCTTAACGTCTTTTCATCAGCAGGAGAATTGCAATCAACTGTAATCTGTAATCCGGTGGCCCGGCATATTCCCCAGTCTGACGTTACCACCAGGTCAGGTGGGTCAATCATGGTTCAATGAAGAGTGCAGGAGGGCATGCTGAGAAATTACCGAACATACCTCAGCATGAGACGGTGATGCCGGAATACAGGACTACTTGCATGCCAAACACCCTATGCTGCAATGATAGACCGAGCTAGATGGCTCCAGAAACAGTCGATCAGGTCTAGGCTCCATAGACCTGCCTCATCCAGCCGTGAATGGTGGTAGACAATCAAACATCTCACAGGAGGAGGAGGCTGCGCAAATACCCCCATCCTCAATGACAATTTGAGCACAGCACATCTGGGAAAAAGGTAAGACTAGGGTAGTTGCAACAATCTGCAGTCAGAACGGCAGAGCAGATGATCCAGCTCGGCCTCCTCCAGAAATCCCCAGCATCCCAGATGTCAGTAAGCAGCCAATCCGATAAACTCCAGTAGACATAAACAAACGTTTGAGAGCACTGGATACAGAAAACCCTATGGTCCCAGACAAATTCCCGGCAATAGTCCTGAAGACCTGTGCCCCAGAACTTGCCGCGCCACTACCCAGGTAGTTCCAGTATAGCTGCAGCAGCGGCTTCTACCCGTCAGTTGGAAATTTACCGAAGTATGGCCTGTGCACAAGAAATATTACGGCCAACCCAGCCAATCACCGAGTTATCAGTCTACAGTTAATCAACAGCAAAGTCATGGAAGGGGTCATCAATAGTGTTTTCAAGCTTCACGAAGTCAGCAATAAACTGTTTATGGGTGCCCAGGACAGTTTTCGCCAAGTCTACTCACGTCCTGACCGCATCACTCCTTGATTAAACCATGGACCAACGAGCTAAATACCAGAGGTGGGGTAAAAGTGATAGCCGTCGAGTTCAAGGCAGCATTTAATCGAGGTTCCCTATCGAAAATGGCGTCAATGGGAATTAGGGGAAGTATCCACCGCTGGTAGGAATCGTGCCTGACTCAGAGAAGATGGTAGTGGTGGTAGGATGTCAGTCACCTTACCCTCAGGACGTCTTTGCAGGAGTTCCTCAGGGAAGTGCTCTCGGACCAATCGACTCCAGGTGCGTCATCCGTCCATCTTCATGTCAGAAGTGGGGATGTGCGCAGGTGACTGCACAATGTTCTGCGCCATTTGTGCTCCGCAGAAAGTGAAGTAGTTCATTCCGAAATGGAGTCGAACCTGGAAAATATATGTGCTTGTATTGTTATTAGAGCCACGTAAGTGCCAGGCAATGACTATCCCGAACAAGAGAGGCGCTAACCTTCGTAATTTGACACTCAGTGGCATTCTCATCACGGAATCCCCTACGATCAACATCCTCCGCCTTACCATTGACAGGAAACGGAACTGTTCTCGTCATATTAACACCGTGGCTGCGAGAGCAGGTCCAAGGCTAAGAATCCTGTGGTGCGTAACTCACGTCCTCGCTCCCTTAAGCCTGGCCATCATATACAAGGCTGAGATGAGGAGTGCAATGGAATACTCGCCACTCGTTTGGTTGAGTGCAGCTGCATCAACACTCAGGAAGCTTGGCGCCTTCCAACACAAGGCAGACCACCTGATTGGTACCCCTTCCAGAAGCATCAGATCCTTCCACCATTCACGACCAGTTGCAGCAGTGTGTTCTATCTACAAGATGAAATACAACAGCACACCGAAGTTTTTAAGGCAGCACCCTCTAGTCCCAGGAGCATGAAAACATGTCGCGTTTCTTCGTTGTCGCTGGGGGTAAAACGTGAAATTCCCTCCCTAGCAACATGTTGGGTATACCTACACCTCAGGGACTGAAGCGGTCCAAGGATTCAGATTCAGATTCAGTTTATTGTCATTTAGAAACCACAAATGTAATGCAGTTAAAAAATGAGACAATGTTCCTCCAGAATGATATCATAAAAACGCGTTACAATACAGACCACACCAGAAAATCCACATAACATTTGGTATTCCCCAATCCAGAGTCCGGAGAGGCTGCTGCGTATTAATATCGCGCTATCGTCTTAGTGCGTTCCCCTGAAAGGAGCTCCGTATCCACCAGACAAAACAAGACCAAAAACTGAAGTTACAAGAACTGCACAAAACTACATAGTTACAACAGTGCAAACAATAGTTCAATTGATAAAAAATAGCCCATTGGCACAGTAAAAATAGTCCAACGATGTTAAAAGACTATAAGTTCGAAAGAAACCACCACACAGTTTCCTCAAGTCCCCAGGGTCCCAATGGACTCGTCACCCTACGCAGGCGGCAGAAGGGAATACCCAGCGCTATGGACTTCCACGGCGCCGCCCGACTCACCTTCGCAGACACAGCACACGGTGAAAGCGCCCCGACCACAGCCGACTCTCGATTCATCGAACCTCCGACACTCCGACCATCTCCTCCGGTACAGCTTCTCCGATCACCATCTTCTGAAGAGCGTATTAAGACGCCCCCGCCAACGGCCACCGGCAACGCGACCCCGAGGACTGTGGGCCTGTTTGTCCCAGCAGAGACCCGGACCTCACAGCAGCAGCAGCAGCGAAGAAGGCCTTCCTGGAGATTTCCAGATGTTCCTCCGTGCTCTCACGTCCGTTTTTCATCAGATTAGGACTGAGCAGAGCATCCCGCTTAATAAATAAAACAAATAACATATCAGCTCCGGAGTGGCCGCTACAAGCTGCTTCGCGCCGCCATCTTGAATCTTGAAGGAGGGAGCTTATCACCAACTTTTCAAGGTCAGCTAAGGACGGGAAATGAATATTGGCTTAGCTTGCGACGCCGACATCAACGTCCCGTAAATTAATAAATATATAACAAAACACAACAACATTCGCCTTTCAACAATATCGAATCTCAACCTATATCCTTTACATATTTACTTTGAAACTAATGACATTGTGATCACCGAATACAAAGAGCTCCCGTACTCAAACTTCTGTCTCATTCCCTAATAGCACATCAAGCATCGCTCATTCTGTCTTTGGGACTTGGACGTACTGACTAACAAAACATCCTTCACATATTTCAGACACTCTGTCCCATCCAGCTGCTTTACAGCATGGCAGTACATTAGGGTGTGTCACTGGGAAGAGTCAATTGACTGCAGTCGTCAACATTCGATACACACCCCAGTTTATGTTATCATTTTTTGTGTTCACCTTAGCCCCAATAATAATCGGTACATACTAAGGGCCCATTCTTCATGAGCTTGAAGGCGGTGAAGCCTTACATTCTAATCTTGCTAAGAAACAGAAACTACTGAAAATGTACTAATGCAATGTTGAAATATGGTTTTATTCCGTTCCACTCTGAACAGCGACTCCCCGTTCGTCCTATGTTTAATAATGTACTGTCAAAAGAAGCCAAGAAACCTTCAGCTTGCAGGAACACTTTTGTAAAATATACCCTGAAAAGGTTACTTATTGTATTACTTATGCCCAGAAGATGAAGAAAACACTGAAGTCATTTGCTAAGAAAGCCAAAATGACTTTGATAGTGGTCTCGTTGTTTCTTATAACAGTTTCAAAATCATAGCAAAGTGTGCAAAATGCGGTACAACTGGTGCATTTGGTGAAAGATTGATACTGACAGCTTTATTCGTAGAGCTCACCTGTGTTCTCAAAATGGATGCCAGTATTTTAGATATACCCCCCGAGTAATAACTCAGTAATTCGTCGTATTGACCAAATGAGTGAAGACATTCAGTATGTACTGTACACAGAACTTCAAGGAGCATGGTTTGAGATACAACTGAATGAGTCAATTGTGAGAGACGATGAATCATTCCTGAAGGCATATGCAATGTTTATCAAAAATATAAAAGTTTATGAAAGTATACTCTTTTGTATAAACGTAAAAACAAATATCAAAGGGGAAGCAAAATTCGACGAGCTCAGCATGTATATTGAAGACAAATGTATTCCGATTAGAAACATGATTTCTTATGCAACAGATAGAGCACCGGATTCGACGGGTCCCCATGCTGGTTTACTGTTTTTTTTAACGAAAGAAAAACATTCTAAGCACGACACTCGTAATATCTTATACCAACAAAATTATAGCTTATTCATATAACTATATAACAATCACAGCACGGAAACAGGCCATCTTGGCCCTCCTAGTCTGTGCCGAAACCTTAATCTCACCTAGTCCCACCTGCCCGCACTCAGCCCATAACCCTCCACTCCTTTCCTGTCCATATACCTATCCAATTTTACCTTAAATGACACAACTGAACTGGCCTCGACTACTTCTACAGGAAGCTCATTCCACACAGCAATCACTCTTTGAGTAAAGAAATACCCCCTCGTGTTTCCCTTAAACTTTTGCACCCTAATTCTCAAATCATGTCCTCTCGTTTGAATCTCCCCTACTCTCAATGGAAACAGCCTGGTCACGTCAACTCTATCTATCCCTCTCAAAATTTTAAATACCTCAATCAAATCCCCCCTCAACCTTCTACGCTCCAATGAATACAGACCTAACTTGTTCAACCTTTCTCTGTAACTTAATTGCTGAAACCCAGGTAACATCCTAGTAACATCTCTCTAATTTATTGATATCTTTCCTATAATTCGGTGACCAGAACTGCACACAATATTCCAAATTTGGCCTTACCAATGCCTTGTACAACTTTAGCATTACATCCGAACTTCTGTACTCAATGCTTTGATTTATAAAGGCCAGCGTTCCAAAAGCCCTCTTCACCACCCTATCTGCATGAGACTCCACTTTCAGGAAACTATGCACAGTTATTCCTTGATCTCTCTGTTCCTCTGCATTCCTCAATGCCCTACCATTTACTCTGTATGTTCTATTTGGATTATTCCTGCCAAAATGTACAACCTCACACTTCTAAGCATTCAACTCCATCTGCCAACGTTCAGCCCATTCTTCTAACCGGCATAAATCTCCCTGCAAGCTTTGAAAATCCACCTCATTATCCACAACACCTCCTACCTTAGTATCATCGGCATACTTTCTAATCCAATTTACCACCCCATCATCCAGATCATTTATGTATATTACAAACAACATTGGGCCCAAAACAGATCCCTAAGGCACCCGCTAGTCACCAGCCTCCATCCCGATAAACAATTATTCACCACTACTCTCTGGCATCTCCCATCTAGCCACTGTTGAATCCATTTTATTACTCCAGCATTAATACCTAACGACTGAACCTTCTTAACTAACCTTCCATGTGGAACTTTGTCAAAGGCTTTGCTGAAGTCCATATAGACTACATCCACTGCCTTACCCTCGTCAACATTCCTCGTAACTTCTTCAAAAAATTCAATAAGGTTTGTCAACATGACCTTCCACGCACAAATCCATGCTGGCTACTTCTAATCAGATCCCGTCTATCCAGATAATTATAAATACTATCTCTAAGAATACTTCCCATTAATTTACCCACAACTGATGGCAAACCGACAGGTCTATAATTGCTAGGCTTCCTTCCAGAACCCTTTTTAAACAATGGAACCACATGAACAATAGGCCAATCCTCCGGCACAATCCCCGTTTCTAATGACATATTAAAGATCTCCGACAGAGCTCCTGCTATTTCTACACAAACTTCCCTCAAGGTCCTGGGGAATATCCTGTCAGGATCCGGAGATTTATCCACTTTTAAATTTCTTAAAAGCGCCAGTACCTCCACCTCTTTAATTGTCATAGGTTCCATAACTTCCTTACTTTTTTCCCACACCTTAGACAATTCAATATCCTTCTCCTTAGTGAATACCGAAGAGAAGAAATCATTTAAAATCTCTCCCATCTCCTTCGGTTCCACACATAGCTGACCACTATGATTCTCTAAGGGGCCAAGTTTATCCCTCACTCTCCTCTTGCTTTTAATATAACTGTAGAAACCTTTCGGATTTACTTTCACCTTATTTGCCAAACCAACCTCGTATCATCTTTTAGCTTTTCTAATCTCTTTCTTAAGATTCCTTTTACATTCTTTATATTCCTTGAGCAATTCCTTTACTCCATGCTGCCTACATCTATTGTAGACATCCCTCTTTTTCTGAACCAAATTTCTAATATCCCTGGAAAACATGGTGCTCTCAAACCTTTAACCTTTCCTTTCACCCTAACCGGAACATAAAGATTCTGTACCCTCATAATTTCACCCTTAAATGACCTCCATTTCTCTATTACATCCTTCCCATAAAACAACTTGACCCAATACACTCACTCTAAATCCCTTCGCATCCCCTCAAAGTTAGCCTTTCTCCAATCAAAAATCTCAACTCTAGGTCCAGTCCTGTCCTTCTCCATAATTATATTGAAGCTAATGCTATTGTGATCACTGGACCCGAAGTGTTTCCCAACACATATATCTTTCAGCTGACCTATCGCATTCCCTAACAGGAGATCCAACACTGCCCAATCTCTAGTCGGTACTTCTATGTATTGTTGCAAAAAACTATCCTGCACACATTTCACAAACTGTAAACCATTCAGCCCTTTTACAGAATGAGCTTCCCAGTCTATGTGTGGAAAATTAAAATCTCCCACAATCACCACCTTGTGTTTACTACAAATATCTGCTATCTCCTTACACATTTGCTCTTACAACTCACGCGCCCCTTTAGGTGGCCTATAATACACTCCTATCAGTGTTACTGCACCTTTCCCATTCTTCAATTCCACCCAAATGGTCTCCCTAGAGGAGCTCTCTAATCTATCCTTCCAAAGCACCGCCGTAAGATTTTCTCGGACAAGCAATGCAACACCTCCTCCTCTGGCCCCTCCTACTCTATCACACCTGAAGCAACTAAATCCAGGAATATTTAGTTGCCAATCACACCCTTCCTGCAACCATGTTTCACTAATAGCTACAACATCATAATTCCAGGTATCAATCCAGGCTTTAAGCTCATCCACCTTTCTTACAATGCTCCTAGCATTAAAATAGATACATTTAAGATACTCTCCATCTCCTCCTCTCTTTCCATCCCTAACAATGCATTCAAATTTATTATCCTTTTCTTTCTTCTCCCCTACATCTTCGGGCTGAGCCCATCCCTTCTCCATCACTTGCCTTTCCTCCCTCACACACTGTCTATTTACTTGCTCCACTGGTGAACTAACCTCCTCTCCCATAGACTCCTCAAATAGTCTCCCGCCCCCCCATCTTACTAGTTTAAAGTCCGCCCTGTAGACCTAGCAAACCTCCCCGCTAGGATATTGGTCCCCCCACGATTCAATTGTAACCCGTCCTTCTTGAACAGGTCACTCCTGCCCCAGAAGAGGTCCCAATGATCCAGAAACTTGAATCCCTGCCCCCAGCTCCAATCCCACAGCCACGCATTCATCTTCCACCTAATTCTATTCCTACTCTCACTGTCGCGTGGCACAGGCAATAATCCCGAGATTACTACCTTTGCAGTCCTTCTTCTTAACTGCCTTCCTAACTCCCTATACTCTCGTTTCAGGACATCTTCCCCTTTCCTTCCTATGTCATTGGTACCTACATGTACCACGACCTCTGGCTGTTCACCTTCCCACTTCAGGATATCTTGGACGCGATCAGAAACGTCCCGAACCCTGACACCAGGGAGACAAATTACCATCCGGGACTCCCGATCACCTCCACGGAACCGCCTGTCTGAACCTCTGACTATTGAGTCCCCTATTACTATGGATCTCTTTCTTCTAACCCTACCCTTCTGAGCTACAGGGCAGTTCTCTGTGCCGGAGGCCCGGCCACTGTCACTTCCACCAGGTAGGCTGTTCCCCCCCCAACAGTACTCCAACATGAGTATTTATTGTCAAGGGGTACAGCCACTGGGATACTCTCAAGTACCTGCCTCTTCCCCTTCCTGACTGTAACCCACCTATCTGCCTCCCGTGGTCCCGGAGTGACCACCTGCCTGTAACTCCTCTCTATCACCTCCTCACTCTCCCTGACCAGGCGAAGGTCATCAAGCTGCAGCTCCAGGTCCCTAACTCGGTCCCTCAGGAGCTGCAGTTCGGCGCACCTGGCGCAGATGTCTCCGGGAGGCTCGGAGACTCCAGGATCTCCCACATCCGACACGACAACAACAAGCTGCCCTCACACTCATACTCCCAAATAACTGAAAATACAAGAACTAAAAAATCAGCCTACTGTGCCCTCTTCCGCCTAAGCCCTCTGAGCCCAAGCCCTACACTGCGCGCCTGCTCACTCCGCTGCCGGCAAACGAAGCTGCCCGCTTCTTAAGGCGGCGTTATTTATATATCTTCCCTCCTTCCCGAGCCTCCTTCACGCGCCTGCGCAGTCCCGCCTCTCAGAACTCCGATCTGAGAAGCAATTGGACAATTTGAAAATGGCCGCCGCCGCACTTTCTCTCAAGCCTCGCTGTCCTCTTCCAAAAGAAATAAAATATTTCCAAATTTCCCCCGCGTAACGATGAGGAGTTTGAGCATTTGCTTCTCCACAATGGGGAGCGTTGTCTGTCAAAAGACTGCTGCATAAAACGTTTCTTTGATCTTTTTGACACTGTGGTTGTATGGTTGCTGACTGTCGACAAGAGCTGGTGAAACAAGATTCAACAACGTGGAGATTTGCGATACCTCTCCGATCTTTATATCAAAATGAATATTCTAAATATGAAACTCCTGGATGAGAATTTGAATTTAATCCAGTCAAAAAGTTCAGTGTCCACTTTAATCGGAATTTTGGAAAT
Organism: Hypanus sabinus; assembly: GCF_030144855.1. Lineage (NCBI taxonomy): Eukaryota > Metazoa > Chordata > Chondrichthyes > Myliobatiformes > Dasyatidae > Hypanus > Hypanus sabinus. The sequence continues at coordinate 701,251 of NW_026781815.1, forward strand.
ATTTAAGCAAAACATTGGGAGAAGGATGTTCCTAATTTCCCTGCATGGAAGGCATGGCCCTCTCTCACAGACGGTGATTTCCAAGGCTACTACATATACCTACAATCATGAAGAAGGATTAATCTCAGACCTCTCAGTCTCACCTTCCCGGAGAGCTGACTCTCCCCAGCACATGTATAGCTCTGGGCAAGGTGCCACTAACGACAATAAAAATATCGAGTTGATCCCGTCAGTTAGAGGAACAAGAGATTTAGTTTCGGTTGTATGAAAATGAGAACTATCGAAAGTTGAAATGACAGTAGTGAACCATGTGAAAGAAGAGGGCATTCATCCCAATTATGCCCTGTCATGAATATAAACCACCCCGCAGTTGTGTACTCTCCAATGAAGAAAAATCCCAAACTCAATATCAGAATCACATTTGATATCACCAGTCTATGATGTGAAATATATTGTCTTCTGACGACAGTACTGTGCAGGATATGAAAATGCAATATACCACAAAGTGAATGAACAGTGCTCAATTTCGGACTATCGAAAAAATATAACCTGCCCAATCGCCTTCCATATCCCGGTTCTTGTCATTAGAAGTGTATTGTCTTCTTCTATTTGACCGATTATGGTGCCACACCTTATAAAAGAGCGCGACCATTATCCTGGCAGCCAGTTTTGCTTCAGCTGTTTGAAGTGATTTAAACAAACATGACAGGAAATGGAAATAAGTATGAAAGAACTGTGGACGACCCAACTGGTTTACAGGTAGACGATGGATGTTATAAATGTAAGTAAGGCCAAGCCATGAATGGGAAGAAATGCAGACAATAAAAAGGAAGCAAATTGTATCACATAGGCAATATTCAAAAGGAAGAACAGTGCAGGAATTAGGGTGCTCCTTTTAAATGCACGTAGTATTCTAAGGTGGTTGAAATTGTTGGAGTTAAGTTGGTTTGACGTCATTGGCATCACTGAGTCGTGGCAGATAGAAGGTCACATTTAGAGCTTAATATAAAAGAATGCACGTTTTACCGAATGGACTGGCAGGAAGGCATAGACGGTGCTATGAGGGATGGTATTACATCTCTAGAAAAAGGTGAAATCGATTCAGAGAACTTCGAATCTTTCTGGGTGGAGTTAAGTAAAATAAAACCACATTATGGGAACCATATATAGGTATCCAAACAATAACCAAGCTATGGGGTTCAAATCGTAAAGAGAGCTCGAAAGAGCATTTAATAAGGGAAATGTCAAATTTGTGATGGAGGATTTCAATATGCAAGGGCTTTGGGAAATTCACTCAGTAACCTCAGTTGAACTTTTTCGTTTTGTGTGTTTCCCCAGATGTTAGTCTGTGGTTTTGTATTGCGATCAGCTCCTGTCTCCGCTCCTGCTCTACACCGACCCCGGTATTTCTGAATACCCCTTTTCTCATCTGTTTCTTATTGGTACCTGCATCGCTGCCACCTGTGTCTCATTGTGCTCCAACTATCATCTACCTCTCTGCATATTGCTCAATTTATTTCTGTCCTGTATTGCTAGATTGCGCCAGTGAATTTTCCTGAGCCTGTCCAGCGATCGTGTCTGTACACTACAGGTCTGAATATTTACTCTGCTTGTTTCCTGTTTCTGATTTTGGATTTCTCTGGATATTTTGACCTCTGCCTGAACTTTGGTGTCAACTCTGTTGCGCCACCACCCCCCCCCCCGCCCACTCCCCCGCACCGGATTCCCTACTCTCTAAATATTACAATGCGCACAGCACTTGGACTTCATTTGAGTCCCTGCTTCAGCGCCCTGACAAAATCAGTTCGGTGTCTGATCGCAAGAAAGGGAATCTGTTGAAGGCCACCGAGTTTTTAGAACAGCCGGTGTTTAAATTTACTGGAGAAAGACCATCTTAGGTTGAATGTTGTGTAATAATTCAGATCATATTAGGGAGATAAATGTTAAGGAATCCTTCGGGGATATGGTAATCATAGCATGATTGAATTCATACTGCCGTTTCCGAGGAAAAGCACAGGTCCAATGTATCAGCATCGCAAGGGATTGCAGGGAATTACAGACGTATGAGCGAGGAGCCTGCCTCGTTTAGTTGAAGGTGGATATTGGCGGGGATCATAGCATAGCAGAGGTGGCTGACGTTTCTGGCAATAGTTCAAAAGGCGCACGTTAGATACGTCCCACAGAAGAAGACAAAGGTGGGCAAATGTTTTGACAAGGGATGTTAAGGACAACATAAAAATAGGAAAGGGCTTATAATGTAACAAAAGCGAGTGGGACTTCGGATGATTGGAACGCTTTTTAAATCCAACCAAAGTCATCCAAAAAAAAATAAACAAAAGAAGGGAAAAGATGAAAGGTGGGAGTAAACTAGGAAACGTACAAAACAGGATGCTTTTTTTCGAGTAATATAAAGTAGAACAGGGGGTTGAAAGTTGATATTGGAACACTGGGAAATGATGATGCTGAGGTAGCAATGGTGGGCAAACAAATGGCGGCTGAAATAAATCAGTACTTTGCATTAGACATCACTGTGGCACCAGCTGTGTGCCACATGTCCGTGATTATCATATATCAGGCCTGAGTGCCATTGGAATTGCAAGGGAAAACGAGCAGGCAAAGTGAAAGGTCTTAAGCTGGATAAGTCACCAGAACCAGATGGACTATACTCCAGAGTTTTGAGAGAGGTTTATGAAGAGATAGTAGATTTATTGGTAGTGACCTTTAAAAAATTGCTTAATTCTGGCATGGCACTCTTTAAGAATGGAGGAAGATGAAAGTAAATAAATTATAGGCTAGTTAGCCTCAGAGGTTGGGAAGGGTGCAGTCCATTATTAACGAAGACGTTTCGGAGTAATTGCAGAGGAATGATCAAAATAAGAACAGTCATCATGGTTTCTGTCAAGGAAAACCTTGCCTGCCTAATCTGTTTGAGCTCTTCGAGGGAGTTGCAAAAGCGGTGGACAATGGAAAGGCGGAGAAACACAATTACTTGGATTGTCAGAAGGCCCTTGATACAGCGCCACACATGAGGCTGCGTAACAAGATAAAATCCTATGGCATTCAAGGAAAAACACTGGCATTTTTAGAGGAAAGGCTGACAGGCAGAAAGCAATGATTGGATATAAAAGTGGCTTTTTCCGGTTGGCTACCAGTGACTAGTGGTGTTCCTCAGGGGTCAGAATTAGGACCGCTACTTTACACGTTGTTTGTCAATGATTTGGATAATGGAATTAATGGCTTTGTGGCAAAGTTTGCGGATGATACGAACAGAAGTGAAGGAGAAGGTAGTGCTGAGGAAGCAATGCAATTGCAGCAGCAATTGCTATACTTTTCAGTTACTGCTACTACACAGCCGTTCCCCACCGTCCCGCCCCTCCCCCCACGCCGCCCCACGTAACTCAGAGGGAGCGGAGAGAAAGGGATAGTAGAAGGATATCTGGTCCCTGTTCTATAAGAGCCGCAGTCAGGGGTTGAACCGTAGAATAAAACATGTTACAGTTCCTGGCAGTGAGTCTCGTTCATCCGCCCGCCATCATTCAAAGAGCAATGTGGTTTTGCTAACCACTGCTTACCATTGCGTAACTTCACTCCAATGGACCAATATAACGATGACTTCACATTTCCACCACGTGCCGTCTCATGCGAAATCAATCGGCCACTTACAACCTCAATATAATATACCACCCCGTAGACGGTTGTCAGTATGGTTATCATGTTTTATTTTTTATTTAATTATTTTTCTGAACACATGTTTGACCAGCGCTGAGTTAAAAACATTCACTCTGATCGATGTCTGAGTTACGACACAAGTTCCAATTTTATAGAACTGAACCAATGTCCTTTCAGCGACGCAATGTTAGTGATAGCCTCGCCAGTTGTAATAGTCATCTAATAGTAATAGAATTTGACCTGCATCTGCCTTTGTCTGTCCAATCCAGTACCTTTATTACACCGTTATTCAGAGCTCTCGTGTACAACTTAGCGATTCTATATAATTTCTGGGCTTCGCTTCTGGAGCATCTCCCGTTGTTCTCTAGTTATTGAATTGACTCCCACGTGGCGCTGAGAATATCGGTTCTGTGTAACACTGCGATATTCCAAGAAGTAAGTGCGCTAGCAACTCTCTGGTGTGCTGTCAATGGCCTCATTTAAATTGAAACTATGGAAACGTAGTTAAACATTGTTACGTTTTTATTAATAACAGCATCTGAAGTTAAGGGAAAAAGGCAGGGGAATGTGGTTTACAGAGGTGATTAATCCGCCATGATGGAATGATGAAACAGACGAAGTTAACTGAGTGGCCTCTCTGAAGATTTTTTACATTCTTCTGAATCTTGACGCATCTTCTCTTTCATCCATAAACATCGGACTCTGTTTTGGACATTATATTCTACTTGCCAACGTCCATCTGTAAAGCAGCGTTCCCCGTTACAATTGAACCTCCCGTGTTCAGGTTTTGTGGCATATGTCATGATCGCCTCCCACCCAGTGGTGTCAGGATCAGTCCTATCTATAAACTTATATTTCATCACTTCCCTACCTGAGAAGACAGCCTTTTTACCTCCGTTCCAGATTTCTGCCGATACGCGTCTAACGAGTTTTGAACTATATATTTAACACTGCTTCTCTTTCCACAGAGGGCGCCTCACCTGAGAAAACTGTAGCAAGCTCGAACTCATTTCCGATTCCCAGAATCGGATGTGCGTTTGTGTGTATATAAAATATGAGAGGGACTCAGCAAAAAGCCGCCAGCACTTAATTTGTGTTGCCTTTTTATTTCCAAAATCTGCAGAGGTTCTGTTTGTTATATTTCCGTGCTTATCTGTAAATCCGTGGGATTTGAGAGACTGAAAGGCAGATCAGGATGGTCAGCCGCAAGTACAGCAGTTAGGGCTCGGTCGGTTTCGGAGAATTCCGTTTGCATAATTAGGCACCAAAAACATTGAAAGTTGTGAATGTGGTTGTTCCGAGACAAAGCTCATTCTTTGTTATTCGAGCTCCTGCATCATTTCCCCAGGATGAAAGAATGCTGAGATAATACCCAAGAGTGTTTGATGTATTTGTCTTCAATCAGCCCAGAATTTACATCGGAGAAAATGGTGCCGAATTAAAGTGTTTGTTCTACTAAGTGTAACTAAAAAAGTTAATCAGAGGTATAGCGGTATCGCTGGGGACCGATCCTCTCTATAAAGCAGGCTTGTTTGGAATGAATCGGCTCAGAGTGTTCGCCAGAGCTGTGAATTCTGGACCAACAGCAGTCACGGATTCACAGTTAGATGGGCAATCGGGTCATCTGGCGGATACGAGATGTTTACTATCCCTTCATTTCAGCCTTTGGAATTCTCGGTAAGCTAAGGTGTCAGCTGCCGTTGTTGGTAAATGTAGTTAAATTCCATATTGTGATTGTTTTTCTCTCTGTTTTCTATTGCCATCCGCCCAGTCCCAGTATTCCGCGTTTCGGGAATGAAATGGAAACCTGGAATGTGAATTTCGGGATTTGGATCTAAAAACAGGAATTCAGCGAATCCGCCAACATTTGTGGGATTCAATAGATCAGACCGCGTTCTCCAGCTATTTGTGTTCAATAATGTGATGTTCGGGTCTCTGTGCTTTTGGTTTTTAACAGCAACATTTCCTTTGCAAATATTGCGTTGTTACAGCACATGGAGAGTTTACTAATTGACTGTCTGCATTTGTATGTCAGCGGTTGTCTGAATTAGGTGTAACAATCAAATCAGAACTGGTAGTGACAATTGAGTAAATGTGAGTAGTTCCATGTTGCAGCATGAAACGTGTGTATTTTTGATAAATGTGTCCGCAGTGACTGAATGTGAAGCAGTTGGCGAACAACACCATGTTGTCGTTGCAGAGTCCATTGTCACAACCAACGTGTTAATGTTATCACCACCCTGAAATGTATTCTATCATACTGACATCAAACACTGTTGCAGACATTGGACTACGGCACCGAATTTACTGTTGGATGTGGAATTTCAGCGTCCTACAAATGGATTGAGTGGATGTTTCATGTCTGTCTGTGAGATGGTCTCACACTGCACGGTGTTTGCTGGAATCAGTCAATGTTCTGTTGTAAAGTCAGTCAGTTGGTAAATACTGGGATTGAAAATAAACACAAGAAATGCTGGAAGCACTGAGCCCCAAGCTGCTTAGATAGAAAGGGAAACGTTACCACACGTGCCGTAGGCCTCCCTGAGAACAGTTCTGAGGCGAGACACTTTGTTTTTCTCCACATGTTCCGTTTTGTCTGGATGAATGTTTCCAGCACTTCCTATTTTTTGTTCCGTCCTTCGGCTGTTCTGTCGCGGACGGGGAGCGCCATGGTAATTGATGATTGTCATATGGAAGAATCCCACCAGCAGCACGCGGATTTGTTCACGTCATACGCAGGAGACGCGGAAGGCGCGGTTCGAGAACGTTCCATCCATTAATGACTCTGAGGAGTTCGGTACTCAGCTTTAGCTTTGAGCTGTCACTTCACATTTCAGTCATTAATATTCGCCTCTGCTCAGTATCTTCTCAACTTGCTGTTCACTGTTTCTCTTCCAGCGAACTTGGTGGCGATTGTCATTCTGTCGCGGGGAAAGTGCGGTCTCTCCAACTGTGTCACTCGCTACCTGGTGGGAATGGCCGCGGCCGATCTCCTGGTCGTTATCTCTGATCCGCTGCTGAGGTGGACAGCTTGGAGTTATTTTCCCGATTCATTCCTGGCCATCACTCCTGTGTGCAGCCTCCATGAATGGCTGGTTTTTGCGAGCACTGCGATTTCCGTCTGGCTGACTGTCGCCTTCACAATCGATCGGTTTGTGGCAATTTGCTGTCAGAAGCTGAAAGCAAAATATTGCACCGAGAGAACGGCGGCTGTGGTTATCGGGACAGTGAGTGTGCTGGCCTGTTTGGAGAGTGTCCCCTGGGGATTTATATACGAGCCTTCTGTAATAATTGATGGTATTCCCTGGTACTGTGTTAGGAAACCGAGCGTCTATACATCTCTTTCATGGGCGGCGTTTACGATGTTTCACCGCATTTTAACCCCTTGTGTACCATTCTTTCTGATTTTGCTATTCAATATTCTGACTGTCAGGCGGATTCTAGCGGCCAGTCGAGCTCGTAGGGGGCTCCGGGGACAAAAGAGTGGAGAGAAAGAAAATGACCGGGAGATGGAGAACCGACGGAAATCCATCGTTTTGCTCTTCAGCATAACCGGTAGTTTCATATCGTTGTGGTTGACGCAGGTGGTGTTTTATATCTACGAACTGAGTTCAAAGAGTTTTGTTTATTCTGTCACTGATCCCCGTTACATCACAGTATATACAGCAGCAATGCTTCAGGTTCTCAGTTCCTGCACCAATACTTGCATTTACGCCCTGACTCAGAGCAAATTCCGTGAGGAACTAAAGAATGCGGTGAAGTACCTATTGAATCCGATTTTGAAACGATGAAACGTTAAAAATAATTCCTGTAAGTCGCTACCATTCAGTTGCCTCGATGCTTCCTATTTTCTGTTTATACTTTGGTGAAGGTAAACAATGTGATCAGCTGGGTTACAAATCAAACTCGATAATATCTGCTGATGCTCGTAATACAAAACAACACACACACAAAATCAGAGTCCCGATGAAGGGTGTCGACCCGAAACGACTAATTACTGTTTTCAAAGGTTCTGCTGAGCTCCTCCAGCATACTGCCTGTTCTTACTAAAATGTCTCTCTGGCGTCAGCCCTCCATTCGCACGATAATATTGTTGCTTGAAATAAAGCCTGAGACATGCAAGGATTTGTATTCAGACATTACTTGCTCGATATGACGCTCAACTGACGTCCTTCATTCAAGGGTTTACTCCTGATTTGTCGTTCCGTAGAGTCAATCCAGTTCATCTGAAGCGGGTAAAATCTAAGCGTACACGTGACCAATAGGTAATAGGAATGATAGTCGAAATTCTGAAACAGCGACACATGCATTAATGGAGCCTAAATTATTGGAGATAATTCTTCGGGACTGAATTGTTGAGTTGTCGCTGAAAGAAAATTAGGGCAATTCTATGGCTTTCTGTGGGTAAGTCGTGCCTTACGGACAACTTGATTTTCTTTGAGGAGGTGGCAAAGCAATTTCAGCTGTGGATGCTGGGTATATGCAATTGTCTGAGGAGCCTGACAAGAGTCCCCGTCACAGACCCATTCAGAATGTCCCAAGGCCTGGGATGTATCAAAGCATGGCTGATTCGATTTGTAATTATTCTGCCCATGAGGCACCTACTGGTTATAGATGGAGCATTTCCAACAAATCTGTTATGGAGCCCTGCTATTTGTGATTTTTGTAAATGACTTTGAAGAGGAAGTGGATAGCTGGGTTACTTAGTAGCAGGATGGGGAACCACGTGGCTTAGCTGCTCCAGCTCGGGGCATTGGAATTCTTCATTCAATGACGGCTTCCTCTGGAAGGAGTCTGTGTGCACTCTGGGTCTCCATTCCCCGGCCAAATTTAAATAGAGTAGATTACCTGGTCATTACAGATTACCGAGCGACGAGGCTAGAATTAAATCGGGGTTGCTGGGTGCCGTGACTCACTGTGCCTGAAAGAGCTGTTTCCGCAGTATGCTTAATTAAACAAATAATAAATCAATAAATAATAGGAAGGTTGGTGGTGTTACGAATAGCGTAGAACGTGTTCCTAGGTTATAACCAGACACTGGCACGTTGCAAAACTGGGCTAAGAAATGGGAAATGGAGTTCCATCCGGGAAAATGTGAGGTACTACGGAATGAAAGGTCAAGCTGGATTACAGAGTACAGATGGCAGAAATCAGTCACAATATAGAAAAACGGGCGGGATTTGATCTTCGTGCTTTGGAAGCCCACAAATTCCTTAAGCTTTCCTCCTATTTTAATTGTGCGGTTATGAAAACTTTTAATGTGTTGGCCTGCATTATTCCGGGCATTAAGTTGTCAAGCCACGTGACATTATTACCAATCTGTAAAACTCTGATTCACCACACGGAATACAGACAGACAGACATACTTTATTGACCCCGAGGGAAATTGGGCTTCGTTACTGTCGTACCAACCAAGAATATTGAGTTCCCTTCGGGTCGCCTGATTATCGGAAATACCCACACGGAAATATTAGAGAATCCGCAAGGACCCTTTTCTTCCCGGGCGTCTCTAAAACCTGGTCGCTAGTCCTCGATGCCAGGCACCCAACACAGCACCGAAACAACTGTTGTTCTCCAGGCACGTACGTCTGAGGTTTGCACACTCCGTTCCCACCAAACCGGTCGAGATTAAGATATCTCTCCCGGCCAGGCTCTGGATTTTGTGAATCCTGTGTCACTTAGAGCTCATTGCTAGGAAGTTACAGACCACACATTGTAAATAATTAAAGGATGTATAAAATAAATATCAACTTAAATAAAATATTTCTAAATCCGATAAAAGCAAAACAAAAGACTAATTATAATTAAAATGACAAACGTTGGAGCTCAGCTCGCCCATAAGTCATATGCGTCGATTGTGAGTAGTCTCCCGCACTTTGCTCCATCGATCCATGGTCATCACGGGATCGAATCTACGACCCGCTGTTTCCTCTTCATCTCACGATGATCAAAGCCAAAGGCTCACACCGGTGTCAGGCACAAAAATAATAATAATAAATAAAATAAAAATAAAAATAAAAAAAATCCATCCCCAGCCTTCCCTACTGATTGGATGGCTCACATTCCTCAGTATCGTTCATCTCTGAAAACCCAAACACTGTTTCTACAAAAGACCTACAACGTTAGCTGTGAAACCTTTACTAGGGAGTTACACTCCCCACAAGCTAAACAGAGTCATTTTCCCATGACTTTTAGATAATTGATACCCCTTCATGAATAAGCCCGAGTTTGAAAGGAATTTCGCTGTGGCAGTCCTTCTGATCCAGGTGAAAATGGCAGTTACATACTTCAATATGAAGATTAGCACAACACACAGCTTTCCGGTGCGACCTTGTCCAAACTATCTGGGGAACTCCAGACTCATCATCTAGTTCTTCGGTCGCATCCCAGTTTTTTTTTCTGTCTACACGGGTTGTGTCTCTCTATCTGTTACTATCGCCTCCAGACAACTCAGGACCCCTTGTCGTTTGGCTCATCTCAGCTTCAGCTCCAGTTATTCTCAAGTCCAGTCTCCCGTAATTTTCGAACCGAAAACTTATCTGCCACTGCTAGATCCCGCCATTTCACCGGCATTAAAGTTGGTGGAGTTGGGAATCTCTTCAACTGTATTCACGGAGTTTGCAAAAGGCAGCATACCCTTTTGCCCATCCTCTGAATGGGTAACACATTCAGTAGTTCGGTCCTGCCCAGATCTTTTCGCTGCTTGCCCTTCGATTTCCCACGTCGCCGAAGAGTCCTATTACTGAGTGTTGGGACGATGTCAGTCTCAGGCGCAAAACGCACCTCTTGTCAAGGAGTCTGAAGGCGTTTCCGATAGAGAATCTTAACAGGCCCATTCCCATTCTGTGGTACACCCGGGAAACTAATAGGTTTAGCATCTGACTCTCCCTCCACAGGACCCACCCGTGGAACGATCAACCAACTGACGCATCCCAGGTTAGCCAAGAGGACTCCGTCTCCAGACATGAGCTGGGAAAACCTAACCGTCTGATCGTAATTCTTTCGATTCCATCAATATTGCTTGGTAACCGCGACCTCCGCTAGTTCATGGGTCATTTTCAGTTCCTTCCAGATATCAGAGAAAAACATCAGACCTCTTTTATTGTGAAAACCCTACCCGCCAGTCCAAAAACAGAGGTTACGGTACAGCATCGCCTCGCGTCCAAACATCTGGTAAAATTGCGAGTACCTGGTAACTTCACTCACAGCAGTTGTCCAGATGCCAAAAATGTTGAATCCCACTGTTGTTCCAACTGATCTACAAAGTTCCTAGCGCGTGTAGTAATGACCGTTTGAAGCGCCTGGGCGAAGGATCACCCTAAATGTGAGAAGGGTTGTCCTCGACTTGGAGCTCTTGGCTGTCCCGCGATCGAAACTTAAGATCAGGGGTCACACGCCTTTGTTGCAGCCCCTAGACTGTGGAACAGCATTCCCCTACCTATCATATCTGCCCCCTTCATCGACTCTTTTAATTCCAGGCTCAAGACTTACTTTTATTCACTAGCGTTTGACTCCTTCTGATGTGGCTGATTTTTGGCTTGTGCCTCGGCCATTTTGTTGTTTCTCTTGTGCCCATAAGCTGTTTGCCTTGTTGGATATCTCTGTGTTTCTTGTATTAACGATATTAGCTATTTGCTCTGACCTGTACAGCACTTTGGTCAACGTGTGTTGTTTTGAAATGTGCTATATATATAAAGAAACTTGACTTGACTTGACTTCCTACTGCTCTCCATCCTGGCACTTATCCCTGCAGGCGTTACAAGTGCCACGTCAGCATCTATACTTCCTCCATCACCAACCACCATTCACGGAAATCTGTCCTTCTACGTCACACGTTCATAACAGGTTCTGTCGGTATGGCAACCCGTACATTGGTGAGTCCCAATGTAGATGTGGTGCGGCATTGTGGAACACGATCGTTTTCAGTCACCCTTTGCAATCCACGACCCTTGCATTAGCGAACGGACGTGTCAAAAATTCTCGGAATTCCTATCCGAATGGATAATAAGCCAGTCTATAATCATGGAATCCAGTGATTCGCAGGCTGGTTGGTAAATTGAGTTTCATACTGCCTTGTAATAGGAGGCACAGATTCACGGTGGAGACTTATCATATTTTATTCGGCAATATGTACCGGGAGCAGTGATCGTCCGGGCAGCAACCCCAGCGTCTGGAGCAATTACCACTTTTGCAGGGAAACCTCGCCACCTCAGAGATCCCAAACGAGCCAGACGCATGTTTTGGCGAGAAATATATCTCCATCCGTCCCTGTTCTTCGGTCTACCTCTTTTTCATTCGCTGCTTAAAAGGCTGCAATCTTACACAAGTGAAGTTAATTGGTTCCATCTGAGGAGCTATTGGAGACAAATAATAAACGATGACTGGGTCACAACGCAGATATCGGAGAAGTAAATGAAACCAATGCTGGCGTGGATGTATTAATCAATTAATCCGATGTATTGATTAATGAGGCTGTTGGCTATAAAATAACTCAGTAGGAATTGACTGAACAGCTGTCGCAAAAATGAGAAGCTGTTCAGATTTAGGGATGATAATAATTCACAAGAAAAGCTGAATAAAACGGTGAGACTGGCGCAGTCAGTCTCACAAATGGTATTCAAAGTGCAAGAGTGGAAAGCGTGTTTCAGCGCTGAGATAATCTCAAATGAGCCGAGGGCAACGCATCAGTAAGAGGGTCACACTGGATACAGGGAGACCGACGGCCGCTCATCGATACCAGCACAGAGAGGTGAGTCATCCCAGAGTGATCAGAGGCCGATCAGCGATGCCAGTCCCACGATGGATACAGACTGGTGAGACTTTATTTCCAATGAGCCGAGAGTCGCTCCTCGGTACGAGATCCTCAATAGGCATAGAGTCGTTTACTGCAAAAGCAGAAAAAAGTGTGGTTGAAATGTGAATTTGAACACATCCAAATCCACACATACTTAGATTGGTGACAAGGTCGAAAATCAGCAGACACTGAATGGAGAAATGCAACAGAGATTGTTCTGGAGTCAGAGATTAATACCGCACAGAAAAAGGACGTGCCGTCCACATAGATCATCCCTCTGTGATCCTTCATCATGTCCCAGTAATCTGCACCCTCCTTCCGACTCTCATCCTCATACCTGGACAACCTTCACTGAAATGATATAATTGAATCTGCATCTACCACTTACGTTGGCAGATCCTTTCACATTCCTCGACTCTCTTAGCGTGTCAGCATTAGCACTTACCCCTCTTGTATATTCAACTTTCACCCCACATCAATGAAGCAGTTTTAGATTCACTCAGAGGATGTGGAAGATATGCGAGCAATCACTCTTTCCATAATTCTCACACATGTGTATACTTCTATAAGATCTCCATTCATTTTCCTGCCCTCAAGGGAATAAATTCCAATTCAACAGTTCCTTCTAATTCTGGTCTTCAGTTCCTGTATTCTTTTTTTCAGATTATCGGTACACGCATTGAAGCTTATTGGCATTATAAAACGGTAGGTAGGTGGACGGAGCAGCCCACGCTATTGTATCTACGGCCTCACCAACGTTTTGTTCAGATTCAACATAACGTCCCACCTCCTGTACTCATGTGAAGGGCAATGGGATTAGAGCTCAATAGAAGCCGATCTTCCCGTGATGCTGCTTTCCTGGAATTATCGATCTGTATTCCCAGGTCTCCTTCTGCACGCTAATTTCCAACTATTCAATGGGCTTCTTAACCTGTTGTATCTATCCTCACAAAGAAGACGAACTCATAATCGTCTCCATTAAATTCCATCGGTCATTGTCAACCCATTTTCCAGACAGTCAACATCAATCTACAAGCTTGGATACATTTTCCGGCTATGCACAATGCCCCCAACCTAGTTTTCGTCCGTAATTCTTCTCACTCAGTTTCCTGCCTCGACAACTGAGTCATTAACATACATGATAAATATTAACGAACCAATCCCTGCAGTAGACTTGTCACAGTAAAAGAATCAGAGATCTCCTCTCAATCCGTCCACAAGCCGCATCTAAATTCGTGTGGGCCCGTAAAATTTTATTATCAAAGGTCCCTGGAATATTGCTCTCGATCTCTTTAATATGCTCAGAAGAACATACGGACAATGTGTTTTATTGTGATGCATGTCAACATTTGTTACTCTGACATTCGTCATTTAAAAGATTGGAAAAGAATACAACAAGCGACAGAAAAAATGAACCTATCTCCCCCTTCAATAAATTGTCCGCCATTTCACCTGCTGAGCTGGTGTCCCGCCCTCAATGTCAGAAGCGAATGTGGTTCAAAGAATGTGACAAAATACATGTTTGAAGTTTATTGTCCATGTTGATTGTTCAAGGTAACTGTTCTGTTGGTAACAACAATGGTCAGAAAATGTCCTATTTCAGCGGCTGACGTCAGATGACTTGGAAAGTACATTCTTAACGTTAATGTTATCTTATGTTTAAAATGTATTAACTTGTAACATCCCTTGGGGATGCGAATTCATGGCATGGTGACAGAGGGAAAAAACACTTTAATGGAGTTGTTTGTGTCGCTGGCTGTCACTTTTGCGACTGATGTGATAAGCACACTAATTGCCTCAGTGGAATTAAGCTAAATTGCATATAACGCTGCCGCCAGTCCATATGAGTAGTCGGAACGTTCCATGCAACTGAACGCTGCTTCTGATGGAATTTGGGTTATCCAGAGATTTTCTACATCGCGGCTATTTTCTATCCGGCAATCTTAGCGATAGGTGTCCCTGATAAGATACTGGAGCTGGTCACTAATTGTATGGTGCTGTCGTCATCTTGATTTCGATCCACTGCACTGTTTGGAGTTTTACTAAGCACAGATGTTACATTCGTCTGAAATGTGTTTCCAGAACTGAGGATTCAAGCATCTGATAGTTTTGTTATTCAGCTTCCAAATTGGTTCTATGTGATGCTTTTTACTTCTTTTGTCAATGACGTTGCTGCCGATATTGCCATAGTTCCATGCTTTCACCTTGCTCAGCTTTATGAACCGATAGTGGTCGCATCTCCAGATCAGAAGCTTTTCCAATTGACCGACCAGTCGGATATCGACAGACATGTCTGCTCGTCCATAAAACGTTGAATTATAATTTATGCAACAAATCTCAAGATTTCACTACTAATAACCGTTTCAGCTATTTCACCTCAAATAATGGAAATTCTGTTGTTTACAGAGCGATCGAACTTCACCAGTACGGGAGTCGTTGAAATCAGATGCCCGGCTCTAATCTGTCGGAAAGCCGCCATCCCACTGCTAATTCTGTCCGTTATTGTCCAGCCGGAGATTACGGTCAGAATCCGCACAAATTGAATTTCTGTTGCTCACTTCCAAAAAAAAAATCATACCCTCTGTAGCATTGGAAAACTGGTCGACATTCAGACATTCGCAGCTAACGATATTTCTGTGCTGATCTTTTTTTTCTCTCTCCAAATTTCTTGTAGTTAATTTAACGGCGATTGTGATCCTATCACGTGGAAATGCGGACTCTCCAAATGCATCACCCGTTACCTAGTTGGAATAGCAACAGCGGATATGATGGTGGTTATAGTTTTCGCTTTAGTGGAACAGACCAACAATATCTACATTTATTCCAGATCCCTGTTCATCTCTCCTGTATACGCAACAACAATTGAATTGTTTATAATGACGAGGGACTGTTCTGTTTGGTTTACAGTCAGTTTTACCTTTAATCGTTTCATCGCAATATGTTGTCGAAAACTTGGGGAACGATACTGCACTGAGAGAACAGCAACGGTGGTATTGGTGACCGTGGTTATGGTGAGCTGCGGGAAAAGTGCCCCGTTTTACTTTGCTGTTGAACCTTACGTCATCATTGACAACGTGCCGTGGCGTTGCGCCCTCAAAGATGAATACGCTACTTCACCCGTGTGGAAAGGAGTGGAATTACGAGATGGCATTTTAAACCCGTTGCTACCAATCGGACTAATTCTTATCTTCAATGGGTTAACAGTAAGACATATAATTGCGGCAAATAGAGTCCGCAGAGGGCTTCGGAACAACAGCGATAAACAGGAAGATACTGATGTGGAAATCCGCAGAAAATCTATGATTTTGTTGTTTGCAATTTCAGCTAATTTCATATTGTTTTGGATGCCCTATCCAGTTCGTTCACTGAAATGGCAAACGGAAAATTACTATTACCTGGACAGGTATTTGAGTTCACCCGGTACATATACTACAGCAATTTGGGTACATGTTGCAAACTCTCAGTGTGTGCACCAATACTTGTATCTATACACTGACACAGAGGAAATTCAGACAAGAGCTGAAGGAAGGAATGAAGTATGCTTTTACGTTAAATGGACGTCTGTGTAGATAACGCCCACATCAATTGGAATTCAGCGGAGTTTTAGAATAACACAGTTGGAATAAATCATTAGGTTTGGCAAATACGTCATAAAGACAAACAATCCTTTGACTGATCATCCTGAAATGAATAAATTCCAAACTATCACAGAGACTTGACAATCATTCGGGAACCGGTACCATGGCATGAAAGTCAGGACTAACAGGCTCCAGGATAGCGTCTTCCACCAGGGCATCAAACTGATTAACTCACACTAATCTGAGTGTTTTTTCTCTGTTATACTGAATGTTTTATTTATTATAACTTCTTATCAATTACTAGGATTGCATATTGCACATTTAGACGGAGACGTAACCTAAAGATTTTGTACATCATGTAAGAGAAGGATGTAAGAAATGAAGTCAAGGCAATCACAAGGGGAGGAATGACTTCCGGAATGTTGGGGGTTCATATGTTTCAAACTGCTCATAGCCGTGTAATGAAGAGCAAAGAGAAAGCTTTTTAAACACAGGGAGAGTGTGATATATCACATCTGTGGAAAGGAAGGACGCTGTGGTTGGGTTGTTTGTTAATAGACCGTCAGTGGAACTCGGAAGGGAAGAAACACTCGTTCGAGAGTATTCATAATAGAGCTCCCATCAACAAAACGGAAACAACACACAGACACAGATCAGGAGATAGATGCTGCATTGGTGCTTATATTAACACAGGCAACGTAAACTTCACTGATATTCATCTGCAATTCCTCTGTTTAAAAGGTTTAAATGTGTTGAACACTTACCCAACAGGCTGGTATATGTCACGGGGAAAAGGAGATCCAGCCACTCACCAACCCCACCTCCCGTACACACAGGTGCTGTGAGAATCAAATTTATGCCGCACGCATACACACACAGTCTCAAACGTACACCAGATACCGTTACAGAATACACTTTAAAGGTTTTACTAAAACTAAAAGAGTACTATGCAATACAGTATAAATGAAGGAAAAGAAAATAAAGCAAAAGGCGCCAACTGATCAAAGTTCAGTCAGATTAGGGCACATTGTTGGAACTCAAGCATCGAACCATTCGACTCCTCGTCACTTTCCTCCGACCTCCACGTCCTCGCACGTGGGACCACCCAAACCGCCCGGGACCACCGCTAAACCCCCCAAACTCCCAGCCCCACAAGAAAAAAATAATATTCCTCATTTGTCAACAAATGAATACAATCCCCATTTCAGCAAGTCCAAAGCTAAACAACTGCGAGAAAAAAAAAAACACTTATTAGACTTAAAAGCATTCCTACTCTAGCAAACCACAGAAGCCATTTTGATAACATACATAGTACATTTTATATTCTCCCCCCATCAGCAAATGTCATGCCCTCATGATAATACCAGAGTTCCCCAACACACAACACACAAAACCCAACTCATGTGCAGAAAGCAGCGAGATAACTACCCAGAGCTGTAGAAATCACACTCAGTTCTCCTGGCACCACATACGTCAACCACTGGGGGGCGCCTACTCCTCTGAGATCTCCGTACCCCTTCTGCCCACCCTTCCGCCTCACTGGGCTCCCTCTTCACCTGCGAACCCTCTGCCTCGGACACCACAGGTGTACTTGTCAGATCCCCATTCCCTCTCTCACGGCGTCCCCCTTCTCCTGAGAACTCTCTGACTCATGTTCGGGTTCCACCCTCTCTCCGCTCAATGCTGGCTGCCTCCCCATCTGACCATTCACACCTTCCCTCCTCTCGCCCAACTCAGTAGGGGAAGGGCTAGGAGCCTCCTCTTCTGGTACTGAAACGCCAGCGAATGGGAGCAGGGGCCACTCATCCGAGTCGTCATCTTCCGAATCGGTATCCATTACCAGGTTAGGGACCCGTCTCGGCTCTTCAGCAGCGGGCTCTTCCCTCGCTCCGTGCCCCCGCAGAGTCCTTGTTCTAGGCACAGTCTCCCTTTCTTGCTCCTTGTCCACCCGCACCGCTTGACCCGGGGGCAGCAGGTAATTCCGATGGAGTACCTTGATAGGCCCATTCCCATCCTCAGGTTTCACTCGGTAAATTGATAGGTTCCGCATCTGGCTCTCTATTACATAGGGGCTGGCCGCCCATCGATCTGCCAACTTGTGCTTACAAGGGAGTTCCAAATTCCATAAAAGGACCCGGTCGCCAGGCAATATTTGGGCAAACTTCACATTTTGAACATATCTCATGTTATTCCTCTGATTTTGTTTAGTAGCCGCCGCCTCGGCCAACTCGTACGCCCTCTGTAACTCCCTCTTCATATCAGACACATATTTTAGATAGGGCTTCCCGGGTAATTCACCCACTTTAGCCCCAAAACACAATTCAATGGGCAACCTCGCTTCCCGCTCGAACATCAGATAGTAAGGCGAGTTCCGTATAGCATCATTGCGAGTACAATTGTAACAGTGGACCCAATGTCCAATATGACTACACCACTTATTTTTCAGCCCAATCTCCAGCGTCCTGAGCATGCCCAACAGAGTACTGTTGAACCTCTCTGGCTGAGGATCTCCCTGTGGGTGGTAAGGGGTAGTCCTGGATTACTGAACCCCAAGCATAGTCAGGAATTCATGGATAAGGGGGCTCTCAAAGTCCCGACCCTGGGAAGGCCGTCATGAACAGAATACTTCTCCCATAACATTTTCGCCACTACCGTCGCCTTCTGATCCTTGGTGGGAAATGCCTGAGCATAGTGAGTGTAATGATCGGTGATGACCAAGATATTCGCGGTGTTGCTGGTGTCAGGCTCAATCGAGAGAAAATCCATACATACAAGGTCCAGAGGTCCCGCACTCTGCAAGTGCGACAGTGCAGTCGCCGACGCTGGCAGAGTCTTCCTTCGAATGCAACGACTGCATTTCCTACAGTATTTCTCGACCTCCCCCCTCATCAGGGGCCAGGAGAACCGGTCTTTGAGTAATCCATAGGTTTTTTCCACCCCCTAGTGTTCAGAATCATCATGTAATGCCTAGAGTACAGTCTGCCGATACTTCTCCGGCAGGACCAGTTGCCAACGGCGGAGTTGGTCGGGAGGCGCCGTTACCCGGTACAAGATTTGGTTCTTTAACTTTAACCGAGACCACTCCTTCAATAACAGAGGCACGGATGGGTGTTTCGCCTTTTTAGCAAACTCCACATCCCCCTGCTCTACCGCTCTCCACACAGTGCCGAGACCCGGGTCATTCTGCTGAGCAGCTGCCACATCCCCCGGACTCAGTTCTAGCAACTGTTTAGTCCGCAGTGCGGTCAGGTCACAGTAAGCTAGGAGTATGGCGTCGTCAAAAACCCCCAAATGGTCCACGGCTCGCTCCAGCCTTCCTCTTCCCTCGGCCTTCACGGTGAGAGCAAACTGAAACATCGCCTTCACTCCAGGGGCAGGGACACTCCTCGTCCTTCTCCTGTTCCGCCGGCTCCCGACGTGACAAAGCAACCGGATCGACATTCTTGTTTCCTGGGCGGTACATCAGGCTGAACTCATATACCGACAAGGCCGCCAGCCACCGATGTCCTGCGGCATCCAGCTTCGCCGAAGTCAAAATATAAGTGAGAGGATTGTTCTCCGTTCTCACCTCAAACTTGGTTCCGTACAGGTAATCGCACAGCTTGTCCACCACCGCCCACTTCAGCGCCAGTAACTCCAACTTGGGAGTGGGATAGTTTCTCTCAGAGGGCGACAAGCTTCGGCTGAAAAAGGCTACCGGTCTCAATGCGTTGCCATGCTCCTGGTACAGAACATCCCCTCGACCCTCTCGGCTGGCATCCGTGTGCAGCACATATGGCTTCGGGGATCGTCAAAAGCCAACACCGGGGCCTGGGTCAGTGCCCTTTTCAGAGATCGGAACGCCTCTTCACATCGATCATCCCATCTCGAGCCAAAAGGTTCCGCCGGGTTCCAGTATCCGCCAGCGTCTTGCCTCCGGTCCCCGTTCCTTTTCATTCCCACCGGGGGATAGCCACACAACAGCTGAGTCAACGGGTGACACACTTTGGCGTATCCTTTCACGAATCGGCGGTAATACCCACAGAACCCCAAAAATGTGGTGGTCACGGCCTCTCTCTTGTTTGGATCAGTAGCCACTCCCTCTCGTGAAATGATATGGCCAACGTAGCTGACCGACGACTTGCAGAACTGGCATTTGTCCAGGGAAAGCTTCAGCCCTTCTTCATTAAGCCGGCCCAACACCTTCAACAGCCTCTCCTCATGTTCCTCCAAAGTCGATCCAAACACTATCAAATCGTCCAGGTACAGCAACACCTCCAACAGATTCATATCCCCCACAGTACTCTCTAATCAGTTGCCCGAACGATGGAGGGGGACCTTTCCTATAAGCCTACCGGATAGTCCACGCCACCTTATCCTCCTCCAGAGAGCCATTGAATATCTGACTCATCCTCACGCTAGCCACTTCAGGCACCTTCACTACCCCCCGGCGCCGCAACTCCGTAAGCATACCCTCCATCCGAAATATGTACTCGAAGAGCTTTTCCCCTCCCCCTCCAAAACCTCTATGCATTCCTCCACTGAAGCCCCAGGCTTCTCAGCTTTCAATTCCAAAAATGTTTTGGCTGCCGAACCCCATCAATCCTCTCACCAATCGCAGCCTCTTCTTCTCCTACGAGCCTGGCCACTCCTCTAACATCAAAGGCGTACGCTCGATCCAGGTCTCATAGTCCACCTCCCCGTCCGGAGAACACCCCCAGCTTCAGCCGTGGCCTCTCGGCCACTGCCACCAGGGAGTTAAGTGCGGCTGCCAGCTCCGAGGCTTCCCCCCTACCAGAGGGGCAGGGCCTCGTCACGCCTCCGTCCACCGACTTGCCTTTTTTAGTGCCAGGCACCTTTCTAGCTCTAGCTCCTCCTCGGTGTCTCATCGTCCGCATCCTCGGAGAGGGTGTGGAGCACCCACGGCCCCGCCTCCCCCGGAACACTGACTGTCGCTGGCAGTTCCAACGTAATGACGTCAACACTTTAACGAACCAAAACCCACCTCTAGACTCGACCTCTTTACCACACCGTCTAGCTGCAAATTCTCCCTGTCCAATACCGTTTAGAAAACATAACGCCCGCACTAACGCGTCTCCTGAAACTCGAAAATCTGCTCCGCTCTCTACCCAGGCATACTTCACCAGTAAATCCGCCAACTCGCACCAGTTAACAATCTTATCTCTGGCCATATCCGCACTGCTGCCTGCACGATTCCACAGCCCTTGGCAATCTAATCCCGGACGAGCCCCCACAAATGTAACACAGGCTGGTATATGTCTAGGGGAAAAGGAGATCCAGCCACACGCCAACCCCACCTCCCGTACACGCAGCTGCTGTGGGAATGAAGTTTATGCCTCGCGCACGCAAACAGTATCAAATTCACACCAGATACCGTTATGAAATACACTTTAAAAATTTTACTAAGACTGAAAGAGAATATATTTGAAAGAAAAGAAAAAACAAAAGTCGCCAACTTATCAAAGTTCAATCAGTTTAGTGTACATCGTTGGAGCGCAACCATCGAACCATTCGACCCCTCGTCACTTTCCTCCGACTTCCACGTCTTCGCACCTGGGACCACCAGGGTGGTCGCCCTAGCAGTGCAGCGCACGTCCACCTTCCTCGGTGTCTTCTTCCAAACTCTCCTGAAAAAACCGCGAAAATCCCCCAAGCTCCCAGCATCACAAGGCAAAACAACATTCCCCATTGGTTAACAAATGAATACAATCCCCATATCAGCAAGTCTAAAGCTAAACAACTGCGAGAGAAACACTTATCAGAAAAAAGAAGCATTCCTACTCTTAACAAACCAAAGAAGCCATTTTGATTAACATACACAATCCATTGTACATTGATATTTCAAAACTGTAAGCAGGTGGCCAGAACAGCCCACGATATTCTATCGACGGCCTCGCCAACATGTTTTACAGCTTCAACATAACGACCCCACTCGTGTACTCAGTGATCTTATTGTGATGGCCACTCTGATCAGAGCTCAATACGAGCCGATCTGCCCCTGACGCCGATTTCCCGGAATTATCGATCTGTATCGCCAGGTCTCTTTTTAAATACTGCACACTGAAGTCCACATTTTCAATATGTGCACCGAAACCTGTTGTATCTTTCCTCACAACGCTGGCCATCTCACATTTGTCTGTATTAAATGTCTGCCATTTTTCAGCCCATTTCCTAGCCAGTCAACATCATACGACAAGCTTGGGTAGAGTTCGTGGCTGGAACCACGCCTCCAACTTAGGTGTCACCCTCAATCCTTCTGATCTAGTTTTCTATATCGACATCTAAATAATTAACATGCATGATGAAAAAAAAAATAATGGGTCTAACACCAATCCCTGCACTGCACTTGTCAGAGTAAAAGAAGCAAACATCCACTCTGTGCTAATCGAGATAAGAAAGTTCGTCAATCCGTCCAAAAGCCGCATCGAAATTCCTACGGGCACGGAACAATTTTTTGATAATCGAAGGTCCCTGGAATATTAATCTCTATCTATTTTATATGCTCAGAAGAACATACGTGCAACGAGTTTTATTGTGATAAAATAATAAGCTGTTACTGTCATCAGCTATTACTGCGACGTTTGTCATTCAAATGACACGAAATGACTAAAACAAGCGACTGAAATCAATGGTCCTATCTTTCACCTGCCGAGCTGATGTCCCGCCCTGAAAATCAGAAGTGAATGTGCCTGGAGGAAAATAAGTCTGATTGAAGTTGATTGTTCATGTTGATTGTTCAGGATGACTGTCTGCATTAGACAGAGAATGAGATCACATGATCAGAAAATTTCCCAGTTCAGCCGCTGACGTCAGATGACTTAGAAAGTACATTGGTAACGTTCGTATTACCTTTTGTTTAAAAGTTAATAACTTGTAACATCTCTTGGGGATATGAATTCATGGCAAGGTTACAGAGTGAGAAAACATTTCAATGTGAGAGTTTGTACTGCTGGCTGTCCCTCATGGGACAGATGCGATAACCACACTAATTGCCTCATTGGAATTACTCTGAATTGCATATAACTCTGTAAAACAAACCACCAGTCCATAAGAGCAGTGGGAAAGTTCCGTGCAACTGAATGCTGCATCTGACTGAATATGGGATATCCAGCGATTTATTACATCGCGAGTGCATTCTATCCTGCAATTGTAGCGATCGGTATCCCTGGTAAGATACTGGAGCTGGTCACTCTTTGTGCGGTGCCGTCGTCTCCTAGCTTTTGTTCCGCTGCACTGTTAGGACTTTTACTGAGCACAAACGCTACCGTCGGCTGAAATGTGTTTCCAGATTTGAGGATTCAAGCATCCGATAGTTTTATCATTCCGTTTCCATATTTTTTTTTTCAATGCGATGTTTTTTATTTTCTCTTTCTTTTGTCAATTACATTGGTGCTGAAACTGTCATAGTTTCACAGCTTCACCTTGCTCGGTTCTCTGAACCGATGTTGGTCGCTTTTCCAGATCGAAAGTGTTTTTTTCAACTGAACGGCCTGTCGAATAGCGGCACTCAGGTCTGCTCTTCCATAAGCACTTAAACTATAATTTATGCATTGAATCTCATATTACAAATAATCGCATCAGGTATTTTAACTGAAATAGTGGAAATGGTGCTGTTTATGGAGAGATCGACCTTCACCGGTAGGTGAGTCGTAGAAATCAGATCCTCGCCTCTTAACTGTCGGACAGTACCAATGCACAGCCACTTCTGTCCATTATTGCCCTCCGGGGGAATGCACCGACGGAGTCCCCACATACTGAATTTAAGTTTTATCACTTCCAAAAATTTTATACCATTCATAGCATTCAGGATCTGGAGCTACCGATAATTCTGTGTTGTATCTTTCTCTCCAAATTTCCCGTAATGAACGTAACGGCGATTGTGATCCTATCTCGGGGAAAATGCGGACTCTCCAAATGCATCACCAGTTACCTGGTTGGTATGGCAACTGCGGATCTGATGGTGGTTATCGTTTTCGCTTTAGTGGAACAGGCCAACAATATCTACATTTATTCTAGATTTCTGCTCATCACTCCTGTATGCGCAGTGACAAATGTATTTAAGGTTGCGACGAGGGACTGCTCTGTTTGGTTTACAGTCAGTTTTACCTTCGATCGTTTCATCGCAATATGTTGTCGAAAGCTACGGGAGCGATACTGCACTGAGAGAACAGCAACGGTGGTGATGGTGACTGCGGTTATGGTGAGCTGTGGGAGAAATGTCCCGTTTTACTTTGCCGTTGAACCTTACGTCATTATTGACAACAAACCGTGGCGTTGTGTCTTCACTGCTGAATACGCTACTTTACCCGTGTGGAAAGGTGTCGAATTACTGGATACCATTTTAACACCGTTGCTACCAATCGGCTTAATTCTTGTCTTCAATGGGTTAACAGTGAGACATATCATTGCGGCAAATAGAGTCCGCAGAGGTCTTCGGAACAGCAGCGATAAACAGAAAGATACTGAGGTGGAAAACCGCAGAAAATCGATGATTTTGTTGTTTGCAATTTCAGCTAATTTCATATTATTTTGGATACCCTATCTAGCTTATTCCCTGAACTGGCAAACGGTAAATTACTTTTATCAGGACCGATATTTGAGTACCCCGCTATACATCCTACAACAAATTGGGCTCATGCTACAAATGCTGAGTATGTGCACCAATACATGTATCTATACACTGACACAGAGGAAATTCAGAAAAGAGCTGAAGAATGGACTGAAGTGTGTGTTTACATTAAATGGCCATCTGTGTAGATAACGCCCACGTCCAAATGCAGCTCAGAGGAGTTTTCGAATAAAACAGTTTTAAATATGAGTAGGTTTGTCATAATTTCAAACAATCATTTGCCTGGTCATCCAGAAATTGCAGTCTCCACGGATGATTGCATATTTCCTGCATTTAAAGTAGGAAACTAGACAAACGTTCATTGAGCTGGCATGATTGTTACATGTGTTCTGGTAGACTTCAATCTATCACGGAGAATGGACAGTCGCAGTGGTGGGAATCGCTTCGGAACTTCCCCGGGTTCAGATGTTTCAAAATGCACAGAATTCGGTAAAGAGTGCAAATAGAGTGTGATTGAAACACAGAGAGTATGACAGTAACACAGCTGTACAAAGGAAATAAACCGTAGAGAGATTATTTATTGATAGCCTGTGATCTCAGAAGCAGAAAGGGAGCAATAACTCTTTTGAGAGTATTCTGTGGCGACCACACGCTCTGCCACCCATTCAACAAGATACAAGAAAACAAGAAAAAAAACGGGATAAGCGAGGAACATTTCCGGAGATAGATTTTGAACAGTGCCATATTAAGACGGTTTTTATCCCAGCCAAGCTAATCTCCATGATATTCATTGGCACGTCGACAGGTTAAAACACGCTGTGTTGTCAATATGACAGAATTTCTCCGTTGCATCTCGGAATGTGTCCTGGGATAAAAAGAGTGAATCCGAAATAGAGAACTGTCCATTCAGGATCTCGTAACTTTTTCTATAACCTTACACTGGGATAGAAGCTGATAGTAAAGAATGCATTTAATTGATGCAATTAGGTAGGAACTTGGCAGCCCAATTTGGGAAACGGACAACTGTGTAGATAACGTCCAGGTCCAATTGCAATTCAGCAGAGTTTTTGATAAAACAGGTTTTTTTTAAATTGAGTAAGTTTGGAAAATATATCATGTTCAAACAATGATATCCTTAGACATCCTGAAATGAATAAATATCAAGCTACAACACAGAATTGACAATCATATGGGAAATGGTACCACAGCATAAAAAGACATGACAAACAGTCGCCAGGACAGTTTCATCCACCAGGCCATCAAACTGATGAACTCACGCTGATTTGAATGTATTTATATGTTACATTGATTGTTCTATTTATTATAGATTACTAAGATTGCACATTGCACCTTGTGACGGAGACGTAACGTAAAGAGTTTTTCCTCCTCATGTTTGTAAAGGATGTAAGAAATAAAGTCATTTCAATCACAAATGAAGGAATGACATCGGACTTTTCGGGGTTCAGATGTTTCAAAATGGTCATAGTCGGGTGGAACAGTTTAAAAGAAGTATCTTTGAAACACAGGGAGAGTGTTGTAGTGTTACGACTGTGGAAAGGGGGAACACGCTTGGACTGTATGTCATGAGACTGTGAGTAGAACTCAGAAGCAGGACGGGAACAAACACTCGTTTGGTAGTATTCTGTACAGAGCTCCCACCAAGAAAACGAAGAGACAGTGAGAGATCGGGAGATAGATTATGGACAGGTTCCATATTAACACGATTGTCGTCAGAGGTAAGTTAAACTGCACTAATATTCATTGGTACTTCTTCTTTTTATTAGATGTGACAGAATTTCTCGGTTACGTCCGGGAAGGACTGCTGGCACAATAAGTGGCAGGCGGTTTAACGAACAATCCATTTTGGATCTAGTACTAGAAAATTAAAGGGATCAGCGAAGAGATCTCTCCGCGGGTCAGCATTTCAGAAACGATAGAGCAGAGTTAGTCGATATTTACTTACACCTTACACTGAGATAGGAACAAACGGTATTGAAACTATTTAATTGATACTATTCGGTAGGAACTTGGGAGCTGAATTTCGGAAGTGATATGTTACTTCAAACAGACAAGAGAAATATGGAGATTGTTAATGGAGAACTTGAATGGGGTTCAGTAACCGTGGTTGATAAGAGATATGGAACATCTCTTCAAGAAGAAGAATGAATATGATAAGGTTTGGGAAGAAAGGATAAGACAGGGCTATGGAAAGTCACAATGCAACCAGAAGGAATTTAACAATGAACTCAGAAGGGGAAGGCCTCCGAGCCGCATTAAGGGAGACGAATGCCAGGAGATGACGAGGGCGAGAGAGTGGGCGAGATCAGCGATAAAGGAGGAATAATGTGCCTGGAGTGCAAGGAGGCAGTGAAGGTCCTTATTGATACTTTGCTTCTGGATACAGCGGTGACTGCGACCTTGTTGAATGTGGATACAGTAAAAAAGGCAGATGCCTTTATCCGTTTTTTTTTCTTTAGCTGATGTGCTGGGGCATGTAGATACTTAGAATTGCGAACTTGAAACTGGATAAACATGAATATCAGCCATTTCTCGGTGCTAGAAGGGAGATAATCCAGGTAATTAGAGAAAGCAAGCCGCAGAAGTCGTACAGGAGGTTTGGAGAATGGCAAAATATATTTCTTCGTTCAAGAAATGTAATAGAGATAGCCTTGAGAATTACAGGCCAGTGAGTCTTCCAGCAGTAGTGGGTAAGGCATTGGAGAGGTTCCTTAGAGACGGTATTTACGAGAAATGTATTCTGTTTTTGGTTTTGTGTTCCTTATGAGCCTGAACGAATTAAATGTAAAAGTGAAAAGTAAGCAGCTGAAGTTAAAAGTGTCGGTGAGGGATAAATTAATCTTGTAAGGTGTTAGACTGGGCTCTCATTGGTACACGCATTTAAAAGTCATGTGGCCTGGGATCTTGTGAAAACTGGCTGCATAGATTCAACACTGGCTAAGCAAGGGAAGGCCGATGAAGTAGTCGATGGAGTGTATTCTGCCTGGAGGACAGTGGCTAGAGATGTTCCACAAGGAAGGTATAATCTTCAGTACAGTTTACAACTTTATCTAGACTCTGCTATTACAGTGTTCTGAGAGACAGACATTAATTTGGTAATCCTACAGGAATTGGACAATTTATTGAGTTAGGGAAGATTTTGAAAGAAAAATACTGAATTCGAACTGAAACTGCACGTTATCTAAACTGAAATCACCTTTACTTTTTTTACAGGGCAGATGTTACGATTACATCGAAACATTATTTTCCAATGGAACCCGACAATTCAAAATCTGCATTTAACAGTAATCAGCAGCACCATTAGGTGTTCCCCAAATGAACCGGCCTCCCAGATTGTGAATTTCAATTTGACAATTCAATCCAATTTGTCTTAATATCAATTTACCATTGAACGGCGGGTTTATCGTACCAGGAACAGTTAAACTAATATCTCGCGCACTTTAGCCTTGACTTTACATGGCCAAAGTGAATTCCGTGTCTCCCTCTGAAATCAATACCACCGCAAACAACCGTAAGAACGCATTCTAAAGGCGCAGGTAAGGCATAACAAAAATCTGAGCTCGAACTTTCCTTCCTTCAACACTGTCGCCAGTAACTTGGGTATATGAAATAAGCAGTTAATTGCAATTGTGAAAATCCTTATAAAATATTCCAAATAACAAAGGGAAAAGCAGATGTGGATGGTTGCGGCCCCCATATACTAAGACTTGATGCAATTTTGGAAAGAGAAGCATCTCTGATATTCACATGTTCCTGCCAGTTTATTTGAACCAACGAAACAGAAATTTACAGACAGTGAGATCCAATTATGAAAGAAAGGATGGATTCAAATATATTTTGAATACATCCTAACAATCACACGACTGGACTGCCGTTGATTCAGGCATACATTACCATTGTTTCTCTTTGAAATGAACTCACAAATTTTTATTACTGTGCAATATTTTATATTCTCAGTGCGTTTACACTTTAAACTCTCACATAGCATCATATCATTTTAAGTGTTGAACAGTTAAGAAATAATGCATAATTAGAATCAACAACATTTAAGAAATCCTTCCGAGCGAAAGCAAAGAGACGCTGGTAGCTATGTATCGTACGCAAGTTAATATTCAAAATATTGAAATCATGTCGAAAGCACGTGACCAAATTTCCAGCGACTTAAACCTGCTCTCACTTCCAGTCACTAACCGGAGATGGGACTGTGACTAAATGGATGATTACTTTTATAGGATCATGCTTAATAATCACCATTACAACCGTTGAAGTAACAAATTTGGACACAGTATGGAGACCGTTGCCACACGGACCTCGAATCCGAACCTATGTTCTTTACATTCTTAGTAATAGTGTGAATGTATATTCCTTTAGTGTGATGCCTCCCTTATAATGGGAAGCAGGAACTTAGGATGATGGCGCCTAACGGAGACTGTTTTGCTTGCATCTTCGGAGAAAGCTCAATTTCTATTTTCAAAAACTCTTTAAATTCATTTTCAGAGCTCTTTTGAAGACTCTGGCCTGGTGTTACACTCCACAGAATCATGTACAACTATGAAAGGGATAGATAAGATAGTGGCAGGAAAGTTATTTCCACTAGTAGATGAGACTGGAACTTGAGGACCTCTCCTCACGATTCGGAGATGTAGATTTTGAACGGGGATGATGAAGAACTGCTTTTCCCAAAGAGTCATGAATCTGTGGAATTCTCTGCTCACTGAAGCAGTGCAGGCTAAATATATTTATGACAGGTTTGGATATATTTTGGCATAGTTGGGGAATTAAAGGTTATTGAGAAAAGACAAATCAGTGGGGATGACTCCATGGTCATATTGTCCATAATCTCATTAAATGGCGGAGCTGGCTTGATGGACCAAATAACCTACCCCTGCTTCTATTTCTTAAGTTCTTCTGTTTTTATGTTTGCCGCTCATCTGGTTACATTCAGATAGCACGTCAAGCAGAATGTTCTGCTAATACCCAAAAGTAACTCTAGCTTTCCTATCCTTGTATTTTCGACAGAGGTCGAATGTTATGTCTATAATTCTGAGGCTTTATGAAGCTGCTATGCGTTATGGCCTTTTGTCATGTTTGTATACAAACACAGTCCTATCAATTTCGTTTCCTCTGTAGTACCTGGACAGTGCATAGCTCTCAGTTGATCAGTTGAATTTAACAGCTCAGTAAGGTTGTCCCCGGCCAGTAATGAATATCATGATAAATATATCTCAGGTGCTGAGGCGTAAAGTATGCAGTGCATGTTATTTGTTCTTTCAGATACTAGTCCCTGTTTTCTTCCATTGCTACTTTCGTTCTTGTCCCCAATGGGCAAGCCGGTGGGTGTAGTGGCAACAGTACTCGGTTCTTTAGTTTCTTCCGCCAGGAGATTTTTGGAAATGGGCTGCCTATCATCGTCATAATCAAACGGAGCTGCATCACTACGCCCAGCACAAACGTCCGATTTCAAATCTCGGGCTTGTTTCCCATTTCCCTGTCAATAGAGATGCGGACCCAGCGGCTTTTCTATCTGCTTTCTCCACTCAGTTTGATCACCAGTATTACATTTCTTTTCCGAGAATGACTTCGCTATTATGTTCAAATATATTCAAATCAACAGAGATTTCATTCAATCCTTCCAGATCACTGCTAAATAATCTGCTTCCTATCGCACACTCCATTCTTTTACATGTTTTCCAAAACTGATTAAAATGCATTATTTACAAGCTCCACGCACCCACACTCCTGACTAATATTTTGCCTTCTAATTAAGTTTGCCAGCTTCTCTTCAAGAAGGGTCATCACTTTATAGAAACACGATTGCTTCTTCTGATCAGTCGTTCTATACTTCAGCTTGCTGCCGCAATTCTACCCAGTTCTCAATTAAACATCATTTTGCTCTGGCTTCGTTTAACTTCGTTGCCTCACATTTTCCCACGGGTAACCATCCATATCGTTATCATAGCGTTTTTATTTGCCTTCATACTCCCGTGACCAACGATATTCCCACACTGAGGATAATTCCGCGTGATCTACTTCTGCATCACAACAAATATGAAAAAAAGACATGAACTGAGTGCGATCATTTGGTTATGGGAGACTTTAATTTCAAAGATATTGAGTGGGTAAACCCAGTGACTAATGGATTACAAGGAAGTGAGTTCAGAGTGATTGATTTTTTTTTTGACCCTGTATGTGAAAGCAACATGGGAGGCCTGACAAGATTTGAAATTATGTATAGAATTTTGAGTACGGAAGCTATTGTGCCTTCCGGAGCAAGTGATCCAAACATTGTTAGTCTCGAATTTGCTTTTCGGGAAGTACATCAATAAAAGCTAAAACTATGAAATTGCATTTCATTAAGGCAAAGCATTGAAGATGCAGCTCAGAATTCAGAAGGTAAGCTGGAAGGAACCGCTTGATGTTGAGTCAGTTGAAGAAGAATGGGGGTCAATTTAAAAGGGTAAACGCCGTGCCGGAAACGGTAAAACCTAAGTTCCTGAGAAGCAAAAAAGAAATTCCAAATTTCAAGTTTCAATAAAGTTCGAATTTCAAAGTAGAATTGATTGTTAAAGTACATATATGTCACCTGAGATCTGTAGGCATTTTTGCAAATCATTATGATGTAGTGTAGTCCTCCGTTAGTCTCGGTAGATCATGGATTTGCACCTTCAAAAGTTTTCTTTTTGTATGGAAGACCGGCACTTGCCCAAGCTGCAAGTCTCTCCTCTCCACGCCTCCAAGTGCAGGGCATTAGGACCTATACAGCTTGGCACCGGTGTCGCCGCAGACTAATGTATGGTTAAGTGCCTTGCTCAAGGACAAACACATAGCCTCAGCCAATGCTCGAAGTAGCGGCCTTCAGATAAATAGAAGAACTCCTTAACCACTTGGCCACGTGTCAATAGAAATCTATAGACTAGTACATGGATGAATAAAGATATACGTAAAATATTGAAGAAAAGTTAGCTAGAGAAAAGTTAGTATTGCTGTTAACCTTCGGTCAAATAAACATATACGAGCTGTAGCCGTGGGAAATTCAGATTGTCAAAATGCAGATTGTGAGGAATGTTGCAGGCAACCCTAAAAATTAACTCCGACGATATTTTTCCAATAACTTCGTAATAAAAAATAAGTCAAAGAACCGGTAACGAGTATTAGGAGTGATAGTTAGGTGTTAAATTATGCAGAGAAGGACAAAGCCAATACTCTTAATACATATTTGGCTACTGTATTCATCTGCGAAGATGTTAGCAATATGCCAATGCAAGAGAAAAAAATAAGGTTGTTTTTACTGTTGTCTCAGCAGGGGAAGCAGCAGAGTAGACGTTTTTGTTTACAACTGTGTGGACTCTGAACTGATTCTTGCCCTTATATAATCTATTCACAACATTTTAATGTCGACACGAGCAGCTTCAGGTAACGACCTGCTAAAGCTGAAAACATTCTGAAACAAGTGGTTATTCGATTGTCAAGTGCATGGAATCTGAACTGATTCTGGTTCTTGGGCAATGTAATCATAACAGTGGAATGCGGTTATAAGGAACTCCAGGTCAATGACTTGCTAAATCTGAGTTCATTCTCAGAGGAGTAGCTGTACTCGGCGGAGTAAAATGCCAGATCTACTGAAGAAGCAATCTGCAATCTCCTTTGTCTCTATTTGAGTAGCCTTATTTAACTGGTTTGGACCAGTCAGAGTTGAAAAAGACAAATACACAAGGCTGGGTTTAGACAACGTTGGATGTTGCCCTGTACAATGACTAGTAAGAAGGTGAAGCACTTAGGTCAGTTGACTTTGAGACAATAGGATTTGGATACCGCTTTTTCCGGGTAATAACTTTTCCATTCATTGTCTGTTCATGGAGGGTTTGCGTTTCTAGTAGGGTGCACACAGGTGGATAGTTTGTGAAGCCACGTGCTTTTTAGCTGAGTCAATAAAAGGTACATGTCGGCATATGCAAGTCTCTGTGCCTCACTGACCATTATTACAAAGGGTGGTAGTTTCAACAGAATTGGCGTATTGGAGGATGGGGTGATCTGGATGATAAATCTGAGTGATCTCCGGGATATTTGAGTCGGTCCACGTGGGTGAGGTACAGAGACATCTGCGGTGGGGTAGCTAGCGGTTACTAACCCAGATGTTTAATGCAGGGAATAAGGAAACTCTGCAAGTCGGAAGGACTTGGATTATTTTAATTCGAGGGGATAGATCTAGAAATACGTGTTGAGGAAGTTATCACAATATGAGGAGTTTCTCTTACCCTGCCTCTGAAACTGCTGGGGATGCCCTGAGGAAAATCGTCCAAAGGGTGCTGTAAACAATTACAAAAGAAAACAGTAGCAGATGGCTGTCTAAATCCGTATTTTATAGAATCGGAAAAAGGGAAAGGAAGTCAATATAAAGTGGAAGCCAGCGAGAGAGGTTACAGCAGGAAGTCCTAGGATGTCAACATAAAGCAGACGCCGAGCGAAATAGGTTAGAAGGAGAACACAAAATGCTTCAAAAGGAGGTAGAACATTTTTTTTGGGAAAGGGTTACGCGGTTTGAGAGGTATGGACTTGTTTCATATGAACCAGTTTCAGATGAAGTGTCAGAAATGACAAAGGAAAATGAAAGCTAGAGCAAGCAGGCAATCTAGCGAAGTGTTACGTGGAGGGATTAGGCAAACAATGCAGTGTTTTAAAGAAAGTTATGAATGGGATTCAGAAATCTGCACAGGAAAGGAAGAGCGACACTGGCGATCATGCAAAGTGTTTAAAGCAGATTCAAAAGCTGCAGAACCAACTTGCTGCACAGAGAGGAGTAATGTATGTTTTATGATCTAAGGAAAAGGAGAGAGGAGGAAGGTAAATACCCATATACTGTTTGGAATGATTTAGCAGATAAAGCTGATAGCTATGTTTACGATCGTTGCGAAGCACCATTTCCTGAATGATTTCACCAACAGTATTCCAACGGGAGCAGTCTACACGACTAACAGCCCTAGTTCCTACCAGAGAAGTGGCTGCGGGAGCGGGGGAGCAAATCATATCAGATCCGGACATCCATACCATTTCCACGATAGATACAGAAGTGAGACTTTTTCCAGGGTATCGAGGGCTGCACATTAGTATGAATTTCACACTGGGTGTAGAATGGTGAGAATTTGTTATTCCAATAAGTCGAGGGTTCCGCATCGGCACGAATTCTACAATAGGCACGGAGTAGTTTGTACTACCAAAGTAGAAGGAAATGAGATTGAAAAGTAAACTTGAACACGTCCTCTGTTCTGCACAAACTGAGACTGGTGACGCTAATCCGTGCAGTAGACTTGTCAGAGTCTAGGAATCAACCATCTTAACCTCTCTGTTAATCCAGAAAATAATGTTCATCAATCCGTCCACAAGCCGCATCTAAATTCGTGTGGGCGCGTAAGATTTTATTATCAAAGGTCCCGGGAACATTGCTCTCGAACTCTTTTATATGTTTAGAAGAATATAAGTACAATGTGTTTTATTGTGATACATACAATCAGCTGTTACCGTGACTTTCGTTATTCAAATGATCTCGAAATGACTAGAACCAGCGAAAGAGAAAAGATGATCCCATCCCTCCCTTAAATAACGTGTTCCCCATTGCACCTTCCGAACTAATGGACAGCCCCTAATGTCAGAAGCGAAGGTGCTCTCCTGAATGTGACAAGATAAATCTTTTTGAAGTTGATTGTCTATGTTGATTGTTAAAAATGATCGTCTTTGTTAGAAACAACACTGATCGGAAAATGGCCCATTTCAGCAGCTGACGTCATATATCTAGGAAAGTACATTGACAACGTTCATATTACCTTTTCATTAACAGTTAGCAAATTGTGACATCCCGTGGGGATACGAATTCATGGCATGGTGACAGAGTGAGAAAAACACTTTCATGTCAGTGTTTGTAGCGGGTTGTCCCTCATGCGACAGATGCCATAACCACACTAATTGCCTCAGTGGAATTATTCAGAATTGCATATAATTCTGTAAAACCTGGCATCAGTCCATATGTGCAGTTGCAATATTCCGTTTAACTGAACGCTGCTTCTGACAGAATATGGGATATCCAACGATTTACTACATCGCGGCCGTTTTCTATCCTGCAATTGTAGCGATCGGTATCCCTGGTAAGATTCTGCAGCTGGACACTCTATGTATTGTGCCGTCGTCATCTTGATATTGTACCGCTGTAGTGCTTGGACTTTTACTAAGCCCAGATGCTACAGTCCTCTGAGATGCGTTTCCAGAATTGTGGATTCAGGCACCTGATAGATTTGTTATTCAGTTTCCATATTGTATGTGATTTGTTTCTTTTTTCTTTTGTCAATTCCGTTGGTGCCGATATTGCCATAGTTTCACCATTTTACCTTACTCGGCTTTCTGAACCGACAGTTTTTCCTTTACGAGATCGAAGACCGGCCAGTCGAATATCGGCAGTCCCTAAGCCAGTAAATTATAATTGATGCATTAAGTCTCATATTTTCACTACATAAATCTCTTCAGCTATTTCATCTGAAATAATGGTAATGGTGTTATTTATGGAGCGATCGACCGTTCGCCAGTAGGTGAGTCGTGGAATCAGATTTCCGCCTCTTAACTGTCTGAAAGTCGCCAGCCCACTGCAACTTGTGTCCACTATTGTCCTCCGGCAGGAGTGCAACGGCGGCGTCCGCGCACATTGAATTTATGTTTTTCTCTTCCAAAAAAATCTATGCGCTGCATAACGTTCAGGCATTTGGAGCTAACGATAATTCTGTGTTCTTGTCCTTTTTTTTTCCTCTCTCCAAATTTCTTGCAGTAAATTTAACTGCGATTGTGATCCTATCTCGGGGAAAATGCGGACTCTCCAAATGCATCACCCGTTACCTGGTTGGAATGGCAACAGCGGATATGATGGTGGTTATTATTGTTGCTTTAGTGGAACAGACCAATAATATCTTCATTTATTCAAGATCCCTGCTCATCACTCCTGTATGCACAGTGACACTTATATTTAAAGTTGTGACGAGGGACTTTTCTGTTTGGTTTACGGTGAGTTTTACCTTCGATCGTTTCATCGCAATATGTTGTCGAAATCTCGGGGAACAATACTGCACTGAGAGAACAGCAACGGTGGTTATGCTGACCGTGTTTGTAGTGAGCTGCGGGAGATGTGTTCCGATTTACTTTGCCATTGAACCTTACGTCTTCATTGACAACATACCGTGGCGTTGCGCCTTTACACATGAATACGCTACTTCACCCGAGTGGAGAGGATACGAATTACTAGATAGTATTTTAACACCGTTTCTACCAATCGGCTTAATTCTGGTGTTCAATGGGTTTACAGTAAGACATATCATTGCGGCAAATAGAGTCCGCAGAGGGATTCGGAACAGCAGTGATAATCAGAAAGATACCGAGGTGGAAAACCGCAGAAAATCGATGATTCTGTTGTTTGCTATATCAGCTAATTTCATCTTATTTTGGATACCCTATGTAGCTCATTCCCTGAAATGGCAACTGGTAAATTATTTTTATCAGGACAAATATCTGAGTTCCCCGGTATATATACTACAACAATTAGGGCTAATGCTGCAAATTCTGAGTATGTGCACGAATACTTGTATCTATACACTGACGCAGAGGAAATTCAGAAAAGAGCTGAAGAATGGACTGAAATATGTGTTCACATTAAACGGCCGTCTGTGTAGATAACGACAAAAAATGCAATTCGGAGGAATTCTCCAATAAAACAGTTTTAAATATTAGTAGGTTAGTCATAAATTCAAACAATCATTTGCGTGGTCATCCAGAAAATGCAGATCCAAACTATCACAGAGAATTGACAATAAAAAGGATGGCAATGGCTTCTGGACTTCCCTGGGTTCCGATGTTTCAAAATGCACAGAGTAGGGAAAAAGAGTGCAAACGGAGTGCCAATGAAACACAGGGAGAGTATGATTGTAACACACATCTGTAGAAAGGGAAGAAACTGTGGGGAGATTGTCTACTGATAGACTTAAATTGATCTCAGGAGAAGAAAGGGGAAAAAAAAACACCCGTTTGAGAGTATTCTGTAGAGACCACACCCCCTCTCATCCAGTCAAAATATATAAATAAATTCATAGAGAGGCGAGGATCTGTTCGGGAGATGGTTTTTGAACAGTGCCATATTAAGACGGCTGTTGTCATAGGAAACTTAATCTTCCTGATATTTATTGGCACTGAGATAGGTAAAATGGTTCAGAAATGACAGAATTTGTCAGTTGCGTCTCGGAAAGTATGCTGGGTCAATAAGAGGGCAGGCGAAATGGAGAACTGTCCATCCAGGATCTTGTACCAGAAAATGAAACGGATCAGGTGACAGGTCTCTTCATTGGTCAACTGTTGGACATTTTCTATCACCTTACACTGGGATAGGAGCTGATTGTATGGAACGTATTTAGTTGATTCTACTAGGTAGGAAGTTGGGAGCCTAATTTGAAAACGGAAAACTGTAGATAACGTTCAAGTCCAATTTCAATTCAGCAGAGTTTTTGAATAAAACACTTTCAAAAAATGAGTAATTTTGGCAAAAATATCACAGGTTTAAGCAATCATGTCCCTTGTCATCCTGAAAAGAATAAATTCCAAACTACCACACAGACTTGGCAATCATCCGGGAAAACGTACCGCAGCATAAAAGCCAGGACCAGCAGCCTCCGGGACAACTTCCTCCACCAGGCCATCACACTAATTAACTCACGCTGATTTGAGTGTATTTCTATGTTACATTTATTGTTCTTTTTATTATAAATTACAAAGATTGCAAATTGCACCCTGTGACGGAGACGTAACACAAATAATTGTACTCCTCATGCATTTGAAGGATGTAAGAAATACATCAAATACATTCAACCACAAAGGAAGGTATCAATTCCGGATTTTCGGGGTTCAGATGTTTCAAAATGTTCATCGCTGGGTGAAACAGTGTAAAAGAATTCTCTTTGAAACACAGTAAGAGAGTGATAGTATCACAGCTGTGGAAAGGGGGGGCACTGTGGTGGGATTGTGTGTTACTAGACTGTGAGCAGAACTCAGAATTACGACGGGAACAAACACTCGTTTGAAAATTTTCTGTACGGAGCTCCATCACCAAAAGGAAAACAACACACAGAAACAGTGACAGATCGGGAGGTAGAGATTGGACAGGTGCCATATTAACACGATTTTTGCCTGTGGTAACTTAAACTGCACTAATATCCATTGACACGTCCTCTGTTTAAAAGGTTTAGATGCGACAGGATATATCGGTTATGTCCGGAAAGGACTCCTGGCATAATAAACAGGCAAGATGTCTGCGACCTAACCTTTCTAGTACTGGAAAATCGAAGGGATCAGGTAACAGGTCTCTCTGCGGGTCAGCATTTCAGAACGATAGACGTTTTTCGATGCTATTCGACGTTTTCTAATACCTTACACTGGGATAGGAACAGGCGGTATAGAATGTATTTTATTGATACTATTCCGTAGGAACCGGATCCGAATTTGGGAATTGATGTGTTCCTTCAAATCCACAAGAGAAAATCGGAGATTGTTAAGGGAACACTCGAGGGGTTTCAGTATAGGCTTATTTCTTTGAAGCGGGGAACGAATGGCTGTATAAAGTAACCCTGTTTGATAAGAGATATTTACTAGAGTGAACATCCTTACCAAATATTCTATGCCAGATATGAGTGATTGCCGCCCCATATACGACGATTGATTGCGGCCCCATATACGAATACTTGATACAATTTCGGAAAAATAGTAAGCAGTCTCTGATATGCACATGTTGCTACACATTTATTTCAACTAATGAAGCAGACATTTGCAGACAGTAAGATCCATTTGTGAAAGATTTGATTCAAATATTTTTCCAGTACAATCCTAACAACCATACGATTAGTCTTCCATTGATTTAGGCACGCATTACCACTGTTTCTCTTTGAACTGAACTCACAAATATTCAATACTTGTGCAATAATATACATTCTCAATGCGTTCACTATTCACAATGCACAGCATGACATATCTTTAAGTGTTGAACAGTTAACAAATAATCCGTAATTGGAATCATACAACATTTAAGGAATACTTTCGATTTGAAAGTGAAGGGATGCTGGTAGTTTTATATCATACGCAGATTAATATTCAACATATTGAAATCATGCCGTAACCACGTTACAAATCTACAACGATTTTAACGTACTCTCACCTCCAATCACTTACCAAAGATGGGATTGTGACTAAATGAACGATTTGTTGTATAGTATCACGTTTAATAATCACTATTATCACCGTTGAAGTAACAGTGTCACAGGGACGATGGAAGTGAACCAAAGTGCAGGACACCGGCACGTAGGTAGTATTAACAGAAGTGGGTTCAAGGTTATCAATATCAATTTCAAAGTTATCAATCATCAATATCAAAGTTGCATGTTGTAATACACCATGTAATACCATCCCCCACCTTGCCATTGACAGCAGTCCCTTAATCCTAGCTCAGAAGTATAATTCAGTTCGTAAAGACACATTGAATTCTTCTAATTGTCGTCGCATTTTCACAATATTATCAGTTGATACCTCAGAGATCTGAGTCACTCTCTTCAAACCTACAAGTTACTCCCTGGGCGGGATTCTGGTTAGCGGGAGTTTGTAAGACAATTTTTGTGTCCGCTGTGTCTGTGTTTGGCTGGACCGTTCTGTTACAAGGACGTTGGAAACAACCTAAGTGCCGGACACAGACACGTAGGCAGTATTAACAAAAGTGTGTTTACTTATAGTTGCAAGCAAGGCCGGGGAATGGGTCGAGGGGAGCCAAGGAGTGAGAGAAGCTGAATCGGGGATCGAACCCGGGTCATGACAGCAAGACTCGGGAGTCTTTAGGCAGAGTAAGGATGTGGACCAGGGGATGAGCGTGGCCGGGAAAGAACAGACGGCGGGATGCCCTACTCCTATTAACACGGGGGAGAATGAATACAGGTAACAGGTAACCAGCGGGGGAACGGAACTCAGCATATAAAACACAATTCATAACTCGGATTAGTGGCAAACGACCGGCAATACTCAGCCGAACACGAAAACGACAAAACCAAACAGCGACGGACAATTCGCATCTTAACTCGGAGAAGCGGTAAACGGCTTTGTTCTGCAGCACCTAGACAGTGCACTGCTCTCCCATGATAAGTTGAATTTAACAGTTCACTATGGTTGTCCCGGCCAGTAATCAATATCATGATCAATATCTCTCAGGTGTTGAGGCACAAACTATGTAGTCTTTCAGATTCCTGCCCCTGTTTTTCTTCCATTGCTAATTTCATTCTGGTTTCCAATGGGGAAAGCGGTGAGAGAAATGGCAATAGTACTCGATTAACCTTGCGGAGCTGCTTCACTACGTCCAGCACAAGCGTCCTATTTAAAATCCAGCCCGTTTCACCCTGAGTAGAGATGCTGGACCAACAACTTTCGTATCTACTTTAGCCACTTAGTTTGATCGCCAGCATTACGTTTATTTTCTGATAATGACTTCGGCATTCAAATATATTCATAATCAGTAGAGATTTTACTCAATGCTTCCATGTCGCTACAAACGAGTCTACTTCTTATCCCTCACTCCTTTCTTTCACAAGCCCTCTAAAATTGATTCAAATGCATCATTCTCACCAGATACTCTATTACATCATGGTCATTAGATAGTCGCACAACGCCTACTAACATTATGTAACAATATGTTCTGTTATCTAGTTACAGCGTGACCATTGATTGCAGGGCATCACCACTGATAGAGGCATTGTGCTGAAGAGCATTTTTTTATATAAAGGAGATATTGATACGGTTTTATGGCCATGAATCTTGTTTCCGTTGTGTCCATCATGACGTTGGACAAGCAATGAATTTACCAGTATATTTGAAGATGGTTCTAAATAAGCAGTGACATTCTTTGTGTGAGAGTTTGTGGGACCGAATGTGATGACATAGCAACATTGCAGTATTGGTGGAACTGGACAGGCAGAGACATTATCCATGTTGTCGGTGGTGTGTCGGAATAAACATTGATAACACCATGTGGTCTCTGATATCCCTATGGTCTGTGACAGTCCTGTTCGTTACAGTAAATGATCGCTCGAAAGGAGGGAGAATAATCCCAATGGCCTCCTCAGCCCAGAAAGGGAATAAAATTATCGATCTCGTAAATGTAATCCTACTCAACGTATCTATCTGTATACCTATCTATTAATGCAGACATCGATCGACTTAAATGCGCACATTGGCAATAAACTGAAAAAAAGAAACTTTCTTTGAAACAGCCATAGTGACGATTTCTATGGAGAATTCCTCGTCTGCAGCGGTAGCCATGACGCCTTATGTTGCTTGTTCTGACTTCGCTCTCCATGAAGCGTTGCTGCACCGCCTTCCTGGGTGTTGGATCTTGTAGTTGATCTCATCCGCCGAGTCCAGGAAGTGGCTTCACATGCTGGGGTAGCAAATCCCTAACCCATGGGAGTTCCAGTCTGGCGGCTCACCTCACCTATTTAGGCCGCCTGTCGAAACGCCGGACCAGGGATTGCCACTGTCGGAGGCAAACAGTTACCTGGAGCCACCGGTAAAAGCTGGGTGTCAGGAGAGAGCGAAAAGTGGATGAGCGGCAGCTGGGCAGAGTCCGACAAGCCCGTCACCAGAGATGCAAAGAAGACACTGTCTACAACATTTTAAAATGACAGGTCTTGGAGATTTTATTTTGGAATGAAAGTTGAGCTGCTACTTAGAGAAATATTAATTATTGATCTCTTTCATAGCATGTATAACGTGCTCTAAATAAGTATCAAATCCTATCGTTGGCAGAACACAATGGCTCTCTGTTAACGGCAGGGAGTTTTTAAGCGGGTAAAATGAAGCAAATGTATATGTGTTCATGAGGGTGGAAGACCCACGTTTCACTGAGCCATTGGTAATTCAATACTGGTTGTAGTCGATGATATTTAGCGTAATACATGTATAAGATATTTATTTGACCATTCCAAACTCCACATTTTATGGACGACAATGACATTCACCGGAGTCACAGCACTTGAAATTTCGTTGCAGAGTTGGCGGAACAACACTTGCTAGCACGTAGGCCGGTGTTCTAAGCTACCTCCCATTGAAGATCCAGAAAAACCATCCGAACACGCTTGAAATTTGGTGCAGTTTCCTGCATTCTCATTTACTTCAGATAGTAATCGTCATTATTTTGCAGGGGTTTTCATTGCATTTCCACAATATTTGCCTGACCTGCGATTGACAGAATGACATTATCACCCTGAAACGGGTAAGTATTTCTCGATATGAACATTTCACCATCTGGAGAATTTACCCTTAACTTCTTCCAGCGTCACAGAAACATAGAAACATCGTAAACCTACAGCACAATATAGGCCGTTCGCTCCACAAAGCTCTGCTGAACATGTCCTTACATGAAAAAAATACCTTGAGTTACCCATAACCTGTTTATCGGAGCTCCATGTACCTGTCCAGGAGTCTCTTAAAATACCTTATCGAATCCACCTCCACTACCGTGGCCGACAGCCCATTCCATACACTCACCACTCTCTGCGAAAATAACTTACCCCTGACATCTCCTCTCAACCTACTTCCAAGCACATTATAACTTTGCTCACGATTGCGAGCCATCTCAGCCCTTGGAAGAAGCCTCTGACTATCATAGGATCAATGCCTCTCATCCTTATACACCTCTATCAGGTCACGTCTCATCCTCCGTCGCTCCAAGTAAAAAAGGCCGAGTTCAATTAACCTGTTCTCATAAGGCATGTTCCTAATCCAGGCAAAAAATTGTAAATCTCCTCCACTCAGTTTCTACGGTTTCCACATCCTTCCAGCATTCCTCCTCTGTCAATTCATCCGTCTTCAACGGGAATCTTAACACGATACAATTCCCTACACGGCCCCCAACCCCTTCTCTGGTTTCTGCAGGTATTACGTCACTCCCTTGTTCACTATCCCACCCTACTAATCTCCATTCTGACACCTGTCACTGCAAGCGTTGCAAGTTTCCTACCTGCATGTATACGTCCTCTCTCATTCCACATCGGTGAGACTCAATATGGATTCCGGTATCGCATTGTGGAACACTATCACTTCGCATTCACCCTCCAAAATCGATGCTTTTTGATTTAGCGAATGAGCTTGTAAACATACCCCTGAGTTCCTATCCAGATAGATCTGCGTCCGGTCTATAAGAATGGAGATCAGTGAATCTCAAGTAGATTAGCAAACCGAGTTTCGAACTGCCTTGATGAATAGATTCACGTTGCAGACTTGCTTTGTAAATCGTCTCTTAAAATATCCTACTTTTTTGGCCACAGATGAGGCGGAGGAAGAGTATGATGGGATATACCACACTTTATTCTTCAGCAAGCCAATACGAATGTTGATGCCATCTAGCAAAGGACCCCGCTTCATCACATTTCATTCTGCAGTGTGTACGTGGGCAGTGCTCGTCCAGGCAGCACCTCCAGTGTCTGAGCATTGACCACAGTTGCACGGGAACTCGCCATCTCAGAGTCCCCGTGAGAGTCAGAAAACTGCATTGTCGAGAAAAAAAAAATCTCCGTCCGCCACTGTTCTTCTCTCCCTCTTCCCATTCGCTTCGTGAAAGACTGCAATCCTGTAGAAGTTAATCATTGCCATCGGAGGAGCGATTGGAGACCAATAATAAATGATACCTTTGTAACAACACACATATCGGAGAAATCAACAAAACTAGTACGACGGTGAATATATTGATCAATGAACGGGATGTAGTGATACATGGCGCAGTGCACAATAAAATGACGGAGTAGGAATTGAAATGAATTGCTATCGCAGCAAATGACAACTGTTTCCGAGTTCCTGATAGAACGTAAATTACAAGAAAAAAGGTGAATCACACGGCGAGGCTAGCATAGTCAGCCTCACAAATTGTATTCAAAGTGTGAGAGGAAACGATATTTGAGAAATTCCCAGTGAAGCCGAGGGTCACACATGAGTACGAGTTCCACAATGGATACAGAGTGGTGAGTCAGCCCACGGTGATGATATCAGCTCCACGATGGATACAGACAGTCGTATTATCCTCCGGTGATACCTGATCCGCAGATCGCACATCGATACCAGTTCCACGATAGATAAGACGTGAGAGGGCATGTTTCACAGTCGATGCAGAATGGTGAGACTCTGTTTATCCAATAAACTGAGGGCCGTTCATAAGAACGAGTTCCACAATAGGCAAAGAGTAGTTTGTACAACAAAAGAAGAAGGAAATCAGCTTGAGAAGTGAGCTTGGATACACCCCACTGTTCTGCTCATAATTAGATTCGTGACGAAAATAAGAAGACACTGAATGGAGGAATGGGACAGAGATAGTCAAGAAGCCACAGATTATTACTACAGAGAAATAGGCTCTGCCGTTCATCTAGGTCATCCCTCTGTGATCCTCCGCCTCGCCCCATATATCTGCACCCTCCGTCCCACTCTCATCCACGTACCTACACAACCTTCACTGAAATGCTACAATTGAATCCACATCTACCAGTAACGCTTGCAGTTCCTTCCACACCCGCTCGATCCTCTGAATGAGTAACTTCTGCCACAGCACCTGTCTAAAAGACTCTTAAAAAGATCCTGTTGTATCTGTTTGCACCAACGCCGCCGGCACTGCATTCCACGAGCATACCCCTGATATATCCACTGTACCAATTTCCAAGCACATTAATACTATCAGCACCGATAAGCATAAAGATACTGATGTGGAAAACCGCAGAAAATCTATGATTTTGTTGTTTGCAATTTCAGCTAATTTCATATTACTTTGGATGCCCTCTACAGTTCGTGCCCTGAAATGGCAAACGGAAAATTACTATTACCTGGACAGATATTTGAGTTCCCCGGCAGATATACTACAACAATTTGGATACATGTTGGAAACTCTCAGTGTGTGCACCAATACGTGTGTCTATACACTGACAC
This sequence comes from Hypanus sabinus, assembly GCF_030144855.1. Classification (NCBI taxonomy): domain Eukaryota; kingdom Metazoa; phylum Chordata; class Chondrichthyes; order Myliobatiformes; family Dasyatidae; genus Hypanus; species Hypanus sabinus. The sequence goes on from NW_026781815.1 coordinate 745,895, forward strand.
AGAGGAAATTCAGGCAAGAGCTGAAAGATGGAATAAAGTGTGTATTTACGTTAAATGGTCATCTGTGTAGATAACGTCCACTCAAATTGCAATTCAGCGGAGTTTTAGAATATAACAGTTGGAATAAATCATTAGATTTGGCAAATATGCCAAAAATCCAAAACAATTTTTGCCTGGTCATCCTGAAATAATTAAATTCCAAACTATCACAGAGACTTGACAATCATCCTGGAAACGGTACCACAGATGCCAGGACCACCAGGCTCCGGGACAGCGTCCCCACCCCCCAGGCAATCAGACCGATTAACTCACGCTGATTTGAGCGTATTTCTCTGTTACACATTTTTTCCCAGTGGAACCTTGCAACTCAAGATCAGCATTCCAAAATATTCAGCAGCATCCTTTGTTGCTTTCCGAACGAGTCAATCGCCCAGAAAGCGAATTTCAATTCTCAATTCATGTACACACAGATTGGTCTCATGTAAATTTATCTTTGAACAGCAGACTGGTCGTTCCCGGAATAGATACACTGATATCTCAATCACTTTAAGCTTGATTTCGCATGGGGATGGGGAAACCGTGTTCCCCTCTGAAATCAGTACCACAGCAAACAAACACCAGAACGCAATCGAAATACGCAGGTAAGGGATTTATTTCAACCAATGAAGCAGGCATTTGCAGACAGTGAGATCCTTTTGTGAATGAAAAGTTTAATTCAAACATCCTTTCAATGAAATGCTAACAATCAGATAGCTGCCTTCCCTTCCTTCACGCACGCATTACCTCTATTTCTCTTTCAAATGAACTCACAAATGTCCGGTCCTTGAGCAATATTTTACATTCTCAGTCCATTCACACTTTGAACTGTCGCAGAACGTTTAAGTGTTGAACAGTGAACAAATATCTGTGGTTAGAATCATACAGCATTTAAGACATCCTTTCGAGTCTAAAGCAAAGTGCGGCTGGATCGCCCGCAAATCATTCTTCAACGTTTCTAAAAGATGACGTCACCGCATCACCAAATCTCCAACGGCTTCAACGTTTACTCACCGCCAATCACTGACCAAAGATAAGATTGAGATGATATGATCGTTTTGTTGTATATTATCAGTTGTAATATACCCCGTCATCACCGTTAAAGTAACAGATTTGTAACTGAAGCTGGAGGCCGCAGCTGACGTCGCGAAGGATGAATGGAAGCATTAAGAAATCAATGCAGTGATTTATAAACGTGATTCGGAAATCCATACCGGCAAGGAAAACCAACACAGACCATCGTGCAAAGTAGTTTCCAAGTAGTTACTGAAAACGAATATTACGTAGGAATGGAAATAAGAACATAGCATGCATCAAATTTTCGAAGCAAGCATTGCCCACTGCGCCTGCTTAAAAAATCGGAAATCCGAATGAGAGTAAGAAGTGGGTGGAAACTTCTCCAGCTAACACAAACACAACAAAGACCAGAGTAAAAATCCTATTGGAAAGGATATTCACTTGCTGGGAACTACATCAGAGTATCAAACCGGAGCAAAGCACGCATTTCACTGTCCAGGTAACGCAAGATGGCTTTTTTAGGGATCACACAGAGATATCACATCCCCTATAGACTACAGTCCATCGGAACTGTGGAAAGGATAATTCGAACACCAAAGAATATGATTGCCAAAATGGTGCAACAACATGAAGCAGGGCAGGTAGTTTTGCCTTTTGCGATGATATTAAGGAAAACGGTGGCAGCTTCAACATGCTACACCCCTTATAAACTCGTGATAGGAAGGGACATGGGAGGTTCAGAGGTGTTGTTAGAATTGTGTGTGTTGCTTTGGATTTCCAGCATCAGCAGATGTTTTTGTACATCAGCAACGTGGCCATTTGTCCGTTGCTAACACGACGTTAATTAGTCCATTGTGTGTCTGTTCGGATCTGTGTTTTTGTTTGTGTGTGTGTGTATGTGTGGGTGCGTGTGTGCGCTCGCGCGCGTGCTTGTTTGTGTGTGTGTGCGTGTGTGTCAGTGACTGTGTAGCCTCTGTGTTTGTGTGTGTGTGTGTGTGTGTGTGTGTGTGTGTGTGTGTGTGTGTGTGTGTGTGTGTGTGTGTGTGTGTGTTTGTGTGTGTGTGTTCATGTTTATTAGTGGCCAGGAAGGTGTTGAAGCATTGAAGGCCAGTTCAAATTAGGAAACCGCAAGGGCAGAAGTTCGATGGCGGTGCACGTCGTTTATATATGTAACAAAGCCCTGAAATCCGTAAATATGGCTGCTCCGTAATGAAGTCAGTCTTCCTCATTAGAGCTCCTGAATTATTTCCACTATATGAATCACTGCTGAGATAATGTCCAACAATTTTTGTGTAGTTGTCTTCAATCGGCCGAATGCTTATATCAGAGACAATGGTGTTGAATTAGTTTGTTTCTTCAAGTAACTGTAACTAAGGAAGTTAGTCAGCGGTGCAACCATACCTCAGGAGACCGATACTTTGTGTATATCAGGACCGCTTGGACTAAATCACCTCAAAGTGTCTTCCCCAGCTGTGAATTCGGGAGTAACAGAATTTATATATTCCCCCTGAAATGGTGTATCCAGTCATCTGGCGGATATAGGACGTTTCCTGTCCTTTTATTTCACCCTTTGGAACTCCCGGTAAGCCACAGTGTCATCTGTCGTTGGAGGGATTTGAAGTTTAATTCCAATGTTGTGATTGCTTCTGTCGCTGCTTTCCACTGTCACCTGTCCAGTCCCGGTGTCCTGGATTTCAGGAATGGAATGGAAACACCGGGAATGTGTATCCTGTGATCTGGATCGAAAACAAACTGCTGCAATAGTTTAGCGAATCGGCTAACATCTTCCAGCTGTTTGTATTCAATTATGTGATGTTCGGGTTTCTGTGCTCTTTGGTCTTTTAGCAGCTGCACTGTATTTAGGAATATTGGGTTTACTCAGCCCGCTGAGATGAAACGAATTGATTGTCTGCAGTTGTACTTGAGCGGTTGTAAATGAAACCATCTTTTGGTACGAGGAAGTTAGTAAATGCGAAGAGTTTTATTTTTCTCAACTTGCTGCTCCCTGTCTCTCTTCCAGCAAACTTGGTGGCGATTGAGATCCTGCTCCGGGGAAAGTACGGTCTCTCCAAATGTGTCACTCGCTACATGCTGGGAATGGCAGCGGCCGATCTCCTGGTCGTTACCTCCGATCCGCTGCTGGAGTGGACTGCATCGTTTTATTTTCCCCGGTCATTCCTTTTCATCATTCCTGTGTCCAGTTTCAGTGGATGGCTGGTTTTAGCGAGCACGGTGACCTCTGTCTGCCTGACTGTTACTTTCACCGTCGATCGATTTGAGGCTATTTGCTGTGAGAAGCTGAAAGCAAAATATTGCACCGAGAGAACGGCGGCTGTGGTTATCGGGACAGTGAGTGTGCTGGCCTGTTTGGAGAGTGTCCCCTGGGGCTTTGTATACGAGCCTGTGATAATAATTGATGGTGTTCCCTGGGATTGAGCTCTTCCATCGTTTCGAAATCTGTCCCGCATGGGCAGCATTTCAGTTGTTTCGCACCATTTTAACCCCTTGTGTCCCTTTCTTTCTGATATTGTTGTTCAATATTCAGACTGTCAGGCGGATTCTCTCGGCCAGTCGAGCGCATAGGGGGCTCCATTGTCAAAAGAGTGGAGAGAATGACAGGGTCCGGGGATTGAGAACTGACGCAAATCCACCATTTTGCCCTTCAGCATATCCTGTAGTTTCATATTGTTGTGGGTAACACGGGTGGCATTTTACATCTATCAACGGATTTCAAAGAGTTTTGTTCATTCTGTCACGGATGCTCGTTACATCACAGAAGAGACTTCAGCAATGCTGCAGGTTCTCAGTTTCTGCACCAAAACTTCTACTTACGGACTGACTCAGAACAAATTCCGAGAGGAACTAAACAACGTGGTGAAATACCCATTGAATCGGATTTTTATGAAGAGTTCGAAAACGAACAATGTGATGAACGGAGATACAAAGCAAACATGAGAAAAGTTTCAGATCCACGAAACACAAAAACAACACACACAGACAATAGACAATAGACAATAGGTGCAGAAGTAGACCATTTGGCCCCTCGAGTCTGCACCGCCATTCTGAGATCATGGCTGATCATTCACTATCAATACCCAGTCCCTGCCTTGTCCCCATATCCCTTGATTCCCCTATCCATCAGATATCTATCCAGCTCCTTCTTGAAAGCATCCAGAGAATTGGCCTCCACCGTCTTCCGAGGCAGTGCATTCCACACCTCCACAACTCTCTGGGAGAAGAAGCTCTTCCTCAACTCTGTTTTAAATAACTGACCTCTTATTCTCAATCCATGCCCTCTGGTACTGGACTCTCCCAACATCTGGAACATATTTCCTGCCTCAATCCTATCAAATCCTTTAATTATCTTAAACGTTTCAATCAGATCCCCTCTCAATCTGCTCAATTCCAGCGTGTACAAGCCCAATCTCTCCAATCTCTCTGCGTAAGACAGCCCTGCCATCCCAGGAATCAACCTAGTGAATCTACGCTGCACTTCCTCAATTGCCAGAATGTCCTTCCGTAAACCTGGAGACCAAAACTGTACACAAAATTCCAGGTGTGGTCTCACCAGGGTCCTGTACAAATGCAAAAGAACATCCTTGCTCTTGCATTCAATTCCCCTTGTAACATTCCATTTGCCCTCTTCACTGCCTGTTGCACTTGCTCATTCACCTTCATTGACTGGTGAACTAGGACACCGAGGTCTCTTTGCATTTCTCCCATACCTAACTCGACGCCGTTCAGACAATACTCTGCCCTCTTGTTCCAGCTTCCAAAATGGATAACTTCACATTTATTCACATTGAATGACATCTGCCAAGTATCTGCCCACTTACTCAGCCTATCCAAGTCTCCCTTATTCTCCTAACGTCCTCTTCGCATGTCACACTGCCACCCAGTTTATTATCGTCAGCAAACTTGCTGATATAGTTTTCAATGCCCTCATCTAAATCATAGACATAAATCGTAAAGAGCTGTGGTCCCAATACAGAGCCCTATGATACCCCACTAGTCACCTCCAGCCAGTCTGAGAAACACCCATTCACTGCTACCCTTTGCTTTCTATCTGCCAACCAGTTTTCTATCCATGTTGAAACCCTGCCCCCAATGCCATGAGCTCTGATTTTACTCACCAATCTCCTATGTGGCACCTTATCGAATGTCTTCTGAAAATCTAGGTACACAACATCTACTGGCTTACCCTCGTCTAACATCATTGTTACACCCTCTTAAAAACTCCAACAGATTAGTCAAGCATGATTTGCCCTTGGTAAATCCATGCTGGCTCGGCCTAATCCTATTTCTGCCATCTAGATGTGCCACTATTTCGTCCTTAATAATGGACTCAAGCATCTTCCCCACGACTGACGTTAGGCTAACGGGGCGATAGTTCTCCGTTTTCTCCTTCCCTCCCTTCTTGAAAAGTGGGACAACATTAGCCACTCTCCAATCTTCAGGAACTGATCCTGAATCTAAGGAACATTGGAAAATGATTACCAATGCATCCACAATTTCCTGAGCCACCTCTTTTAGAACCCTCGGATGCAGACCATCTGGACCCGGGGATTTATTAGCCTTCAGTCCTACCAGTCTACTCATCACAGTTTTTTTCCTAATGTCAATCTGTCTCAATTCCTCTGATATCTTATGACCCTGGCCCATCCATACATCTGGGAGATTGCTTGTGTCCTCCCTGGTGAAGACAGATCTAAAGTATGCATTAAATTCTGTTGTCATTTCCCTGTTTCCCATAACAATTTCTCCCAATTCATTCTTCAAGGGGTCAACATTGTTCTTAACTATCTTCTTTCTCTTCACAGAGCGAAAAAAGCTTTTGTTATCCCCTTTTATATTCCTGGCTAGACTCTCATACCTGATTTTTTTCTCTCCGTATTGCTTTTTTAGTTAAGATCTGTTGTTCCTTAAAACTTTCCCAATCATCTGTATTCACACTCATCTTAGCCCTGTCATACTTCTTTTTCTTTAATGCTATACAATCTCTCACTTCCTTTGTCAACCACTGTTGAATCCTTCCTTCTCATTGGAATGAACTGCATTTGCATCTTTTGTATTATGCCCAAGAATATCTGCCACTGCTGATCCACTGTGTTTCCTGCCAGGGCATCCGCCCATTTAACTTTGGCCAGCTCATCCCTCATGGCTCCGTAGTCTCCTTTATTTAATTGCAACACTGACACCTCTGATCTGCCCCTATCCCTCTCAAATTGTAGATAAAAACATCATGTTATGATCACTACTTCCTAATGGGTCCTTTACTTCAAGATCACTTATCAATTCCTGTTCATTACACATCACCAAGTCCAATATAGCCTCGTTCCTGGTTGGCTCAAGCACAAGCTGTTCCAAAAATACATCCCTTAGACACTCCACAAACTCCCTATCCTGGGGTCCAGCACCTACCTGATTCTCCCAGTCCACCTGCATGTTGAAATCTCCCATAACGACTGCATTACCTTTAGCACATGCCAATGTTAACTCCCTAATCAACGTACCCAATATCCACGCTACTGTTTGGGGGCCTGTACACAACACCCATTAGGGTCTTTTTACCCTTACTGTTCCTCAGCTCAATCCACACAGACTCTACTTCCTCTATTCCCAAGTCACCTCTTGCTAAGGACTGAATCTCATTCCTCATCAACAGGGCCACCCCACCCCCTCTTCCCATATTTCTGTCTCTACGATAGCACGTATACCCTGGTACACTCAATTCCCAGGCCTGATCCCCTTGCAGCCATGTCACCGTTATCCCAACAATATCGTAGTTCCCCATTTTCATCTGAGCTTCAAGCTCATCTGTCTTATTTCTGACACTACGCGCATTCAAGTATAGAATTCTTAGCCCATTCCTCCTCTCTTTGCTTAAAACACTGTCTACTGTACCTAACCCAGCTCCTTGAACTTCCATCGGGCAAATTGCACCCTGAATTTTGATGACCTTCTCAAGATCACCCAAACCTTGTACACATTTAACCCCATGCTCCTTCTGACCACCCCTCTGGATCTGGATCCCTGCCCCCTGCACATCTAGTTTAAACCCCCCCCCCCCCCCCCCGAGCAGCACTGGCAAATACTCCTGCAAAAATGTTAGTACCCCTCTGGTTCAGATGTAGACCATCCCTTCGAAACAGATCCCAATGTCCCTGGAACAAAGACCTATTATCCAAAACCCTGAACCCTTCCTTCCTGCACCATGCTCTCAGCCTCGTATTAATGTGCATAATCATTCTATTCTTCGCCTCACTCGCACGTGGCACAGGTAGCAATCCCGAGATTGTCACCCTGGAGGTCCTGCCTTTCAGCTTCACTCCTAACTCGCTGAACTCTCTAAGCAGGACTCCCTCACTCACCTTACCTACATCATTGGTCCCTACATGGACCACTACATTTGGGTTCATGCCCTCCACTCTCAAGAATAGCCTGCACCCGATCTGAGATGTCCCGGACCCTGGCACCAGGGAGGCAACATACCATCCGAGACTCCCGATCTGCCCCACAAAATCTCCTATCTGCTCCCCTAACTATAGAGTCCCCTAAAACTATAGCTCTCTTCTCTTCCCTCCTCCCCTTTCTAGTTGAGGGTTCAACCTCTGTGCCAGAGGCAGGACCACTACAACTCATTCCTGGTAGGTCATCCCTATCAACAGTATCCAGAACGGTATACTTATTGTTAATGGGAATGGCCGCAGGGGTGCTCTGCACTCTCTGCCTGCTCCCCCTGCCTCTCTGGACCGTCACCCATCTGCCTACTTCTTGGTTTTTTGGTGTGACTACCTCCTGATAACTCCTATCTATCTCTGCCTCCACCTCCCGAATGATCCGCAGTTCATCCAGCTCCTGCTCCAACTCCTTAACTCGGTCTGATGGGAGCTGCAGCTGGACGCACCTTTTGCAGGTGTGGTCATCAGGGACAACTGTGTTGACCCTGACCTCCCACATACTGCATACAGAGCACACCACTGCTCTGACTGTCTCCCCCATACCTGAACTGGATTAATAGAATAAGTCTAAAAAGCACCTAGCGACCTTACCTTCTTCCCCTCAGCGAGCAATCACACAGGCTTACCGAAATCCCCTTACGCCGAAGCCCACTTAGCCAAAGCCCAGGACTCTGCTTCCACGGACTTCCACAGAGTCCTGATGAAGGGTGTATGTCTCTGTTTACTCGTTTCCATCGATTTTACCTTTGCACAGATTCTCCCTCCCTTAATAAATTGAACGTTCAAGCGAGCCTGTTACCCCTGCTCTAGGTTTTGACAACATTGCCTCATCCCTGAGTAAAATACCGTCTGTATCTGACACTCCTGCTCCCGTCATGACCCGTTCTTATCTGCACTCTCTTTTCCTCAACCTTCCCTACCTGTAGGTTCACAGTCCCTCTGCCACGTTCAACTGTCCTCCAGATAGAGAACGTTAACTGAGTTTTAGAATAGCAGGCACCATACGGTAAGAATGCAGATCATTACTGCAGCCGCTGCCAGAGCGGGAGGATGCACGGCTTCACAACATCTAGCACGATACCGTAAAGGCACAGACCTTTATAACTGCCGTCAGCATTGCTATAAGGAGACAGGCCTTTACAACAGATGGACACACAATACTAGAATTTTAACTACTTTACAACTTAAACAAAATACCATCAACTATTGTTCGCGATAGGGAGAGAGCACATCTGTGCCTGAGCGCCAGGAGGGCGCGCAAAAGAGAGCCGAAGTCAGAGACAGCAGGCGAGTGATAGCGAGAGAGAGGCAGATACAACTAACTCTATCAGGAAGGGGGTATGACAATATTCTCAGACGTGTGGATAACAAGGAGGAGGAGATTTCAGGACAACGAACAGTAAGTTGGATAAATCCTCTGAGGGATATCGTCAATGAGGCATCCGACGCACATGCAGGCAACCATGCAGTAAAAAATTGTCATCATGGTCAGCGCACACATAGTGAGCTGAGGGGACCAACCCAATCTCTAAAGCAATCTCTCTCTTCGCCTCTTCCTTCAGTCAGTCTTCCGGGACCCCAACCCTGGACTCTCGCTCCCAGTCTCTCTCGCTCTCTCCAGTGTCTATTTCCCATCCCAATCACCGTAATCCCTCTCTCTCCTCTGTCTCTTTCTTTCAGTTTTATTCCCCGTTTTCCCCACGTCTCTCTCCTCGATTCTCATTCTCCCAGCAGCTTTCTCCAGCATCGCTCTCTCCCCCCCTCTCAGCCCATTATCCCACTCTTCTTTCATTCTCTCTCCCTCCATCTCTCACCATGCCCTTCATGCTCCTCTAGTCTCTTTCCCTCCTACTCTCCTCGTCCCTCTTTCCCGTCTATATCTCACTCAATCTTTCGCCGTCAGTCTTTGATCCTCCCATAAATCATCACGGGTACTGATGAGCATTTAAAAAACACAGCAGGTTTTCTTAATTTTCATCTTTTCAGGAACACTCTTGTTCTGCAAGAAATTAGAGATGGTGAGGACACGAAATTCATTTTCAGTTGCAGCGACTTAGGCAGATTGACTGGTGACGTCAAAGAGGCATCCCTGGCGGTCGCTCGTCTCCGGCGGCCTGGCCAAGGCTGTGTCTTCAGATTTTCCCACCCTTCCTAAATGAACTGCACTGAGCTCAGAGGTATTGTCACAACGATGTTTCCATGATGCATACATGGTTCCTGTAGAGTTACTCTTCCGATGGCCCAATTCAATCGGGAGCAAGAGAGGAGGCAATTTACAGGCCTGTGAGTGCGATTAGAAAGGGTCGTTCGAGGGCTTTCCGCTTTTGTCCTGCGGCCCAGTTGAATTGGGACGTAGAGAGGAGGCTGCTCTCGGGACCGTGAGGGTGATTAAGAATAAAGCTGCTCTCACGTTTTTGCGGTGTTTTCTTGCTGCCAATTTGAAAGTGAAAAAATATATAATAAAGCAGGGACACGCCGAAAGGCCATTTTGTGATTGGGCCAGTGCTGTTCATTCGTCCCTCCCCACTGATCTCCCTTCTGGCACTTATCTTTGTAAGCAGAACAAGCGCTACAGCTGGCCTTACCAATTAGGGTCCCAAACTGCCCTTCCAGGTCAGGCGACATTCTGCACGTGCTTCCAGTGTGGCCTTCTGTAAGTCGGTTCGCGAGCACCTACGCTCTGTCTGCCTGAACCAGCGGGATCTCACAATTGAATTCTACTTCCCATTCCCAATCCGATATACCCATCCATGGTCTCCTCAACTGTCGAGATCAGGTCACGGAGGAACAACACCTTATAATCCGTTTTGGTTGCCTCCGAGTTGAACGTCGATTTTTCAAACACCCACTTCAACATTCCCATGAACTTACCCCTCTCTTATGTTATCTTCTTGACCGCCTATCCCCTTCCTCTGGTGCTCCTCCTCCACCCATTTTTGTTCTTTCTCCCATGGCCTCCGGTCTCTTTCACCAATCAAATTCCCAGCTATTGGCTTCATCCAGCTTTCATCTATCGCCTGGTGTTTCTCTCTACTCTTTCCGCACCTTTCAAATCCAGTCCTCAGCCTTTATTCTCCAGTCCAGCCGAAGGTCTCCGGCCCGAAACGTCAGCTACTTTTATTTTCCTTAGATGCTGCCGGATCTGCTGAGATTCTCCAGCATTTCGTGTGAGTCTTGCTCGGATTTCCAATATCTTCAGGGGTCCTCTTTTTGGAGTGGAGAGGATTCATCGAGAACAAGCTTCATTCTTCATTCTTTCTCTGTTAGTGCGGATTATCCCCGTCAGTTTTTGTTCTCTTTTTCGGAGATGTTGATAGTCCGCAATTATCTTTCGGAAAATCACATCTTCAGCAGGTGCACCAAGCTGTATTTCTTCGTGCAAATCAATAAGGAACTGAAATTTCAGCTCGATGGTCATCGGTTGATAAGGGACACTGAGGAGGTGATAGATAATGGCTGCAAGGAGGTGATCATCCCAAAGTTTCAGGATGCATGCACCTGAGTGAGTGTCAGGAAGTGGAAAGGAAATGAGCAGGCAGTGACCTCCCTCGGGTTCAGGTATAACCCACCCCTTTTGTAGAAGAGATAACAATGATCCAGAGATTTAAACTGCATCTTAATATCAAGAAAATGAATCTCGGGGTTGTACATGTTGTCAGATATTTACTTTGATAGTGCATTTGCTTTGAACTTTTACTTTGAAAAGAGAAATAATTTATGTTTCATCGTGTTTAGTTCCGCACGGCACAGATCCTCGATGGACACCGGAGGGACCGGCGCATGCAGGCACAGGCAAGGGCGCGCTGAGGTCATAGTTCAGCGGTGATAATAGTGGATCAGTTGTGATTCAGACGTGGAAAATAACTGAGAGGTCAAATGAACTCCTTTAAATTCAATAATCCCGCAGCAAGACAAATCCAGTGAACTGAATGTCCCGAGTTTCTCCATCACTTACTGAGGAGATGTATGTGTAAATGAAATATGACGGATGCAAATTCATCAGAAATGGCTGTAGAGATTTGTGACATATCACTAAATGTATATATGTGTGTGTGTGTGTGTGTGTGTGTGTGTGTGTGTGTGTATATACAATGTCTGAAATACATCTTAGGGAAATATTTGATTGATGATGAACTTCAATAAAAATATATTCCAAAAGAAGATAAATGGCATATGATTGCTGCTGTGATTTGGTCACTGATCCAGGAAGTGAGTAGTCATCTGAAGGGGACGGGCGCTATTATCTTGCTGTCGCCTTTGACCGGTTGTTATCTCTGGGAGTTGGTAATCTCAGCACAGGTGTGACTTTGACGATCACTGTAATCGGGTGTAACTGGGTGCACCTGTTGAGGATAGCTTTATTATCGGGATACCCCTGAGAGCAGGCAGCTGGGGCACAGTTAAATCACAAGAAGGGGACTGTCCAGTGTTCAGAAAATGAAATATGCATAACATTTCATGATATTTCACAGCGTCCTTCCTTCTGATGCCTCATTGTAATACCTCCACAACGGTCTTTGCCCTGAGCAATTTGAGCAAACTGGAATTTATTGTCTGACAATAAACTGGTTCCAAGGTGAAGAATAAATCAAAGCACCGAGAACAACCGAACAAAACCAAATGCAGGTTGCGAGTCCTCTCGGCAACAGATCAAATTTAGTAGAGAAAACGTGGCCGTTGCTATCATGCACTGAATTAAAATTTCTGACTCGGAACACATGTTACCAAGACTCATTCATGTAAAATGAGTATTTGCGTGGTTTGAGAAAAGCGTCATGAAACAGTGTAGCGTACAGGATATAAAGGGTGAAGTTCAGGTTTTGAGTGTTGTGATCTGAACATTGCTCAGGCTGTGTTCACCGACCGTTCGGGTCTATATTCGCTGTAAGGCCGCTGATATCACAGTTCAGCTGTGATCATACAGAATGGAGGAACAGCACTGAGAGGCCCAATGTCCTGATATTAATTCAACAATACAGCAGAACATTCTGACACATAGGACACCCAGTTGATTTAATGTTCAGGAGTTTTCTATCGATCTCTAACGCGGTAGGTGTATAGGTAAAGTAAATGAGATATCAGGTAAATTCACAAGCGCGAAATGGTCGTAATTTGATAGGATTGCGGCTGTGATATGGTCACGTCTTTTCAGTATGTGAGCAGTATGTGAAGGAGAAGGGGGTTCATATTCTGCTATCGACTGTGACCATTAGCTATCTGCGAGGGATAGTAATCTCGGCATGTTTGCAGCCAAACTGGCCCATCACTCTTATGGACCACCAGCGGACATATGCGAAAAGGGGCTTTATAAACGGGCTAACCTTGAAATCAGTGTAGGTATAACCAATGGGAGTGCAGTTAAGACTGGAGGAAGGAAGTATCCAGTGTACATAACAAAATGTGTTCCAAAGGGAAAATATCTGTCCACAGCTCGCAGAGCTCTTCCTTCTGCGTTGCCTGCGCAGTAAACCCACAGCGGTCTTTGACCTGCGCTATCGCTGGAGTTTATAGTCTGGCAATAAACTAGGCCCAAGGTGCATAATAAATCAAAGCGCCGACACCAGCCGAACAGAAACTGGATGCCGGTTCTGATTCCTCTCTGGAGAAGATCAAATTTTCCAGTGTGTTACTAATTGCAATCGTGCATTGAAGTAGTAAGTCGTGCTGGAGCCATATGTTAGAAATACGCATTCAAGCAATGAAAATTATTGTACGGTTCAACATATGCAGTGTGGAATAGGATGTGGCGTTATGTTCTGAAAAGCAATCGGTTTATGTTTATGAGCATGTTATCAACTGACCCTTGCTCAGGGTGTGTTCGCTTACACTTAGGGCACATAAAATTCAGCTGCATCGATTAGCTGCGACCAGACTCAGGAGTTCAACACGAGGTAAGAACAGAGACTATACGGGGAAAAGTCATGGTGTTTCAATGCGCCCACTCGTCACGGCAGTCTGTGTAGTGTTACTGACAATTCAATACGGTCTCTACAATTGCACGCCTTTATGGATCAGTGTTTTTTTCTGTATGCGTATTATTTTTAGTAATGACAGAGTACAGCTGACAGTGGTATTTAATATGAACATTCTCCACGTAAATCCACTGGCTGTTGATAAAAACTTAACGAAGTGGGCGCTTTACTATGTCTGGACCTAATGAAGTGGACACTGAGTGTATGTTCGGGGCCTTTTGCTGCCGCTGCCCGTCCACTTCAAAGTTCGGAATGTTTTTCGCACAAATCTCGGTAAATGAAGTGAATACGTGAATGTCCGAGGGGCTGAACAGTTTCTGAGATATTGGCGCCAACAAACATCCCACGGTCAAAGACACTTGGATCACATTTGTTCCCTCTCTTGAAAAAGACCCTCGATATTTGTTGACCATGTCCTCAGGACTTTTTTTTTGTTTGTTTTCAGCTGCCGCCACCTGATTCGCTGGTATATATATATACCTAATAAATTGGCCACTGGTAGTATTTCCTATCCAGACAGTCCTCCCCCATCTCAAATATGAGCATTTTTTTGAGATCTTAATTATTGCCGATTCCTCTGTTGCCCTGCTTTGGAAAACATAGCAACTGAACGGTCCAATTCTGTGCGAGGCTGAGGCTGTGCAGGTGCGGTGGGGTGGAGAAGCGCATCAACTGATAAATTCGTCATTTTGTTTCTGATTATCAAATGAAAGTAATATTTACTCGGGAGTGCACATTTACCCACAAAACTAGTAACGGACTCAAAGGTATCCGAAAGGGGAGACCCATTACAAGTTAGGTTACTGAGAAATATATATCTTTTAGTCACAAAACAAGAGATCCGCGTGTGTTGGAAATCCCGAGCAACACACACAAGACTGAGCAGGTCATGCAGCACCCAGGCAGATAAAGAAGCAATCGACGTCCCGATGATACGTCTCGGTCTGAGACGTTGACCGTATGTTCCTCTCCGTAGATGCTGACTGATCTGCTCAGTACCTCCAGAAGTTTGTGTGTGCTTCTCTCTAACTTTCAGTCAAGTTTTTTTTCTATGAAATACAGTCACTTCACAGTGGCAAAAAAAAAAAAACTGTTCAATAATCTTCAGATATTTCCGAAATATTGTCCGGAGAATTACGCTGAACACACGGAGCCTTAAATCTATAATTTCTCTGTTGCGTTGCTTGTGATGAGAGCCTCACTTCATTGCCTGTGAGTTGCAAGGAGACTTATTCACACTACACAACACCACAACAACCATTCCGAGACAGCGCCCCACCCCTATCCCCACTTCGCGTGTGATCCTGATCCTCTGGGCAGTGATTTTCTCAAGGTCTGGTGACTGTCACTGATCAGTCAAAGCGTCGTCTCGGGTGCAGACGCAACGAAATGAGATAAGGGATGCATGCAGGTAGCGCTCCATGGTATTGGTTTTGTACACAGCCTAATAAAACGTCGAAATTTGTCGCATTACTGATGTCGGGTGGCATTCATGTAGTCTTGTTTAATTTAGTAAGATATATTATTTACAGTCAATTGAGGAATTTTTTATTCATTAAATAATTAAAATAAATCTTAAGTAAGGAAAATGCGAAATGTAAACGAGTATACTGGAAGTGTTCGGCAGATTCCGGAACAGCTGTGGGCAGGTTCAATTCTGATTATAGTTCGTCGACCTGAAAAATTAACACATTGTCTGTCTTGTTGAATAATTCTAGCATTTAAAATTGTTTTGAATATATTTTTGTCAAACTTGAATGTAACAAACCGGTGATAACCAGATGAAATGCTCCAATAATTCTTGTTCACAATTTAGGGGCTGAATTCCAGCCAGTGAAATATGATGGTTTAAGGCAAGACAGGATCGTGCACAGGATTGGGCAGTTATGCATTGCCTCAAACGAGATATGTAATCGTCGATACTTCATAATTTTAAAAAAAATGGAAGGAACCTCTGAGAAACAGGGTGTTCAAGAAATGTGTACAATGTGTCATTGAAATTTATAGATGAGCCGAGGTCAGTGAAAGTGTTTGCGCGCTCGCTGCTGGACCAGATGTCCTTTGAGCACCATAGCGCCACTAGAGGTAGGTGGGCTCAAGAGGTACGTGTTTCCTTCTCTGGAACTCCAACCTGCATTGACGTTCTGTTGACTTGACAAGCCAGTGTGACACCTCACTCTTGATCCATGCCGCGGGATGGGAAGCTCATCCAGTAATCCGGCCATGGAATATATTTCAGAAGTTGTATGATTGGTGTGTGCTGGAGGATCAGGCTGCATCATCATTTCATTGGAGAGGACTATGCTTATATGGCTGTATGTTCTTCGGTACGCATGTCCGCTTTCTCCTTGATACCTAAATTATTTCCTGACCCTACTCCCGGTTTTGTTTCTTGCAGAGAACTACAATCTGTTAACACCTGTCTTCACAATGGCTGATGCAGCTGACGATGGACGAGAGTCAGTGGAATCAACATCAGAAAAACACCCGGGTACATAGCCATCCTGTTATTACCACCAAAGTGGCCAATCGTATATTTGATATCCATTCTGTCTCTGATAGGTATTTCCCAACATCCTAGGCCAGTTTAAATCTGTCGCCAGCGTCTCTTCGAGTCTTACCTTTGCATCCAGACTTAGGTCATACTGAAACATGGATATGTTACATTATTTCCCTCATGAAAATGGCTATTCTGATTTGATCGTGCACTGTTATCAATTCAAGTGGTACCACCTGTCACTTCATCTGGTAAACAATCCATTTATGCCTACTCTATGTACTTCCACCCACCAATTCGTGTCCATATTGTTACTTTATCCACAACCCCTCGTGGTTTACGCTTGCCTGCTTATCTATGCTGTGTTCATTACTGAAATTCCTAATGGTCTATATTCGCTGCTCTCGCCTTATCTCTCCTGATGGTTGTATCCTCAAAAATATTCCAATGGATTCAGTCAACGTGATTTCAGTTTCACAAAGCATTGTTGAATTTGTTAGGTCTTTTGAATTTTCTCCTGATACAGCTTCGACAATGGCCAAGAATTGTTCACACCACTGATGTCAGCCGAAGCAGAATGTTGTTCCTAATCTTCTCATTAACTTTTACATTTAAACGGAACTGTGTAATGTTAACTACCTCAAATCATTCCGATTGTCTCACTCTGCCTCTGCTTTAAGGTGCTTGGGTCACCATTTATAACAACTTTGGCCGTTGAAGCATGTAAATGCAGGTGGGATTAATGAGAATTGAGAGATACTAAAGCCGATCCAAGGTGCAACTTCACGAAATGCTCCAAGATAAACCTCATGAACTACTCATACACCTCCAATTTCTCCAGTCAGTAGCTAGATTACCAAAATGCAATGTTCCAAGGCTCACTTTACTACCCTATCTCCACGGGACGCCACTTTCAATTCATTAAATTTCTTGGAATTGGATCCATATTTCACAGTGCCATGTCTTTCGCTGTGTAGGCCCTTCCCTGATTTGTGCTTCCAAATGGTTAAACCTGTGTGTGTCTGTTCATAATTGTGTGTGGTAACATGGCGCACCGACCTTAGGTTCTGGATAGAAAAGTGCTGACAAATTGAGATTCGACAATGTCTCTATATTCCGTCGCTTCAATTCACAGGTCCGAACTCAGGAATCACCGAACTCCTGGCATACTGGAACGATTTCCAGCTGCTGCAGTTGATTGACTTCTACCGGGACAGGCTGGAGCAGGCGATCGAAGGAGTGGTGCACGGAATGAGCCTGGCGTTAACGTTCGAGCAAGAGCTCAGTGGAGAGGAACATCGGGTAAGTGAGCAGGAGAATGAGTTTGAGTTTTCACACGTCATGAGTGTCAGAAATCTGAATCATCGGAAGTTAAAGTAGATAAATTTACAACTGGGAAATAAATAGTGAATAAACAATAATAAACTTATGAATCTGAACCAATGATGGAAAAGGGATGAATATGTCCCCCAGTCTGCTGGGTTAGTGTTCATTTTTACAGCGAGGGAAGCGGATAACAGGTGTATCGGCGTAACGTCATAGATATTAAATGGAAATATGGTACGATATTTCGGTTTAGGACGATCGCAGAGCGTAACGGCAGGATTTCAGTGAGAACCTGGGCATTATCGGTGGATGCGACAGGTGCTTGCCAGTGTTCTAATCTGGGTGGAGATGCTTGTTTTATAATTTGACACTGGAAACTGTTTCTGTCGTAGTATACTACCTTGCTGTGATGTAATCACTGATAAACCGCCACCAGACAAGGCAATGGAAAGACAGCAGGTGCCAGCCGCCATCATGTTAGACACTGGCAGACTGAGACGATTAATCGCATCGTCTTTTCTGTAACTTCTCCGAGGCTGATCGCTCTGTATAAAAGCTTTTTTTATATGTATATATATATATAATATAAATATAAATATATATACACATATAAAAAAAGCTTTCTTGACTTCTTCGTTCATCTGCTTTATAATAAATCATACTTTATGGTTTCTTCTTGACATTGTCAAAATAGATGAGGGATTACTTATGGGTTAGGAATCACGGGAAGGAAGCTGTCACGGATTAACCAGGATCCCATTGACTGGTGGGCCATGTTCACGGAGAATGTCCCTCTATGTGCTCTGCTCTGAATGTACAGTCCATCTCCAGAGAGGATCGTCTTCCGGCCGTGTGATCCCGATAAAGAGCACGTTATTTACTTCTCATTCTCTGTGAATATGTCAGTCCCCAATATGTTCATTTCTACACTTGACAGAAAATCTCTGATCTCGCTGATAAGGGAGAGTGGGCGGACAGTTCTAAACTCCTCCTGAGCCTGGTGATTGAGAGAGGCTCCCGCGCCCGGAGGGTGATGTGGGAATCGTTTGTGAAAATGCGGAACGGCGTCCCAAAGTTGGACAAAATACTGAAGGAAATACAGGAACATGGTGAGATAATATCAGAGATTAATCACAATTTGGATATAAACAACACAAACTTAATAATTTGAGAGATTTGATTTCACCAAATTGTTTAAATTTATACAGGGTGTGCACCGTACGAGAGATCAAACCCCAATCAAGATTTACGGGAGATTCCCAGTCAGCTGAAAGGTAGGTGAAGAAACAGCTGTTTCCACCAACGGCTGATACTTGTGCAGGGCCGTTATGTTGATGAGCCACGGAGCTTTGAACAGGTAAATGTTGTCATTGTGACACAGCACATTGTAAGGCACATGGAAACATTGCTTCCAATGGAAAAGTTTTCAAAAGACATAATGAGCAACGAGGCAGAGAATTCGGGGCTTGGGAAAAGTGGGGACTGCACGCTGGTGCCTGGAACTACAGCTGTCTCCACCGGGGTCAGAGCAGACAAAGGAGCGATCCGGTGGAGGGGAAATCTGGGAAATCTCTGCACCACAAAGTGTCAAACCGCATCCTACCTGCCTCTTTCCCCCTTTCCCTCGTCCTAAATCATTTCTCTAAACTCCGTCTGTCCGCACAGATCGTCAATTTTTCGAGTTGGATATCGGTTGAAGTTCTAGTCACAGAATAACAGCAACCGCTTCCCTTTAACTATAAATCCAGGCAATATTCCTACAAATCTGTCCAATCCCAAAACAGCAAATTTCACGCAGTCTGTTCGCATCTGCAGTTTCTTACTGCGAACAATGGGCAGTCCATCGGGAGAGAGTGTCAGCGAAGGTGAGGAGCGGGGGAGGTGGAGGTTGAAAAATCCACAGAACGGAAATTCATGTCTTCACTCCGGTGTGCGATGAAAATTGTCTGAGGGTAAGAGCTGTCAATTAGATCAGGGAAACCCGGTGTTTTGTAAATGTGGCGAAAAACTGAACAAATCGATAAATAATGTTGAGACACCTTTAATTGCGCCAGACTGATGAGAAGCTCACTTCATCCATAAGTACATTGCGTCTGTGGAAATGGAGCCTTGGGCAGTGCAAGGGCTCTGAGTCTGAAAAGCTTCATATTCAAAGGCCGTGTTGGATTACCCGACTGCACATTTAGCAGAGGAGTGAGCGAAGGAAAGACAGACATTGCAAAAGTTAGTAATCTTACAGTAGTTCATGTTTTACCTGATCATTCGAAAGTGTTGATCAGACACCTGAGGAATCCCTACCAGTATCCTGGTTCAGCAACTCTCACTTCCAAGAACAATCTGTAAATGTGTCGATGTTCTTATAGGAACTGAAAGAGGCTAATCAAGAATTTTAGAAAGATCTCTCAGTCTCTATCACTTCTGTAATAATTGTGTTGGTCATTATTCAGGTAACAAAACCCCCCAGTTTCCTTGCACCACTGATTTAGCATAGCTCTACAAATTGCTTGCAAAGTTGTTCTTCAGTGTTCTTCACGCTTCCGGCCAAGGGAACGGATACGGCTATGGAATTCTAACCTACTTAGAAACATAGAAATATAGAAAACCTACAACACAATGCAGGCCCCTCGGACCGCAATGTTGTGCCGAACATGTACTTGCTTCAGAAATTACCTATAGTTAAGCATAGTCCTCTATGTTTCTAAGCTGTATGTACCTGTCCAGCAGTCTCTTAAAATACCCTACCGTATCCGCTTCCACCACCGGCAGACCATTCCACGCACTCACCACTCTCTGCGTAAAAAAAAACTTACAGCTGACATCTCCTCTTTACCTACTCCCAAGCACCTTAAAACTGTGTCCTCTCTTACTAGCCATTTCAGCCCTGGGAAAAAGCCTCTGACTCTCCACACGATCAGTGCCTCTCATTATCTTGTACTCCTCTAGCTGACCACCTCGCGTTCTCCAAAGAGAAAAGCCCAAGTCCACTCAACCAACTCTCAAAGGCATGCTCCCCAATCCAGGCACCATCCTTGTTAATCTCCTCTGCATCCTTTCTACGGCTTCCACATCCTTCCTGTAGTGAAACGGCCGGAACAAAGAGCAGTACTCCAAGTGGGGTCTGACTGGGGTCCAATATAACTGCAACATTACCTCTCGGCTTTTAAACACAATCCCTAGATTGATGAGGGCCAATGCACCGTATGCCTTCATAATTACAGAGTCAACCTGCGCAGCAGCTTTAAGTGTACTCTGGACGAGGACCAAAGATCACTATGATCACACTGCAAAGAGTCTTACCATTAATATTATATATTGCTATCATAATTAACCTACCAATATAAACCAGCTCACGCTTAGCTGGGTTAAACTTCATCTGCCACTTCTTCGTCCAATTTTTCATCCTATCGATGTCCCGCCGTAACCTCTGACAGCCCTTCACACTAACCACAGCTCTCTCAAGCGTTATTGCATCAGCAAATGTATTAACCTATCACTCCACTTCCTGATTCAGCTCATTGATAAAAATCACGAAGTGAAGGGGTCCCAAAAAGAATCCTGAGGCACAAAGCTGGACACCAAACTCCATGTAAAACATGAACCGTTTACAAGCACACTTTGCCTTCTGTGGGCAAGCCAGTTGTGGAACCACAAAGCAATGACCCCTTGGATCCCATGACTTTTTACTTTCTTAATAAGCCTTGCATGGGGTACGTTGTCAAATGCCTTGCGAAAATCCATTTTACTTTACATCTACTGCACTACTTTCAGCAATGTGTTTAGTCGCGTCCTCAGAGTATTCAATCAGGCTTGTAAGGCACAACACGCCTTTGAAAAAGCCATGCAGACTATTAACGACGAAGGGTCTCGGCCCGAAATGTCGACAGTGCTTCTCCGATAGATCCTGCCTGGCCTGCAGTGTTCCATCAGCACTTTGTATGTGTTGTTTGAATTTCCAGAATCTGCAGATTTCCTCGTGTTTGCTGACTATTCCTAATCATATTATGCCTCGCCAAACGTTCATAAATCCCGCCTCTCAGGATTTTCTCCGTCAACCTACCAACTCCTGAAGTACGAAACACTGGTCTATAATTTCCTGGGCAATCTCAACTCCCTTTATAACCATATAACAATCACAGCAGGGAAACAGGCCATCTCGGCCCTCCTAGTCCGTGCCGAATTCTTAATCTCACCAAGTCCCACCTACCCGCACTCAGCCCATAACCCTCCACTCCTTTCCTGTCCATATGCCTATCCAATTTTACCTTAAATGACACAACTTAACTGTTCTCTACTACTTCTACAGGAAGCATATTCCACACAGCTATCACTCTCTGAGTAAAGAAATACCCCCTCGTGTTTCCCTTAAACTTCTGCCCCCTAACTCTCAGATCATGTCCTCCCGTTTGGATCTCCCCTACCCTCAATGGAAACAGCCTATTCACGTCAACTCTATCTATCCCTCTCAAAATTTTAAATACCTCGATCAAATCTCCCCTCAACCTTCTACACTCCAATGAATAGAGACCTAACTTGTTCAAGCTTTCCCTGTAACTTAAGTGATGAAACCTAGGTAACATCCTAGTATGTCGTCTCTGCACTCGCTCTAATTTATTGATATCTTTCCTATAATTCGGTGAGCAGAACTGCTCACAATATTCTAAATTTGGACTTACCAATACCTTGTACAATTTTAACATTACATCCCAACGTCTGTATTCAATGCTCTGATTTATAAAGGCCAGCGTTCCAAAAGCCTTCTTCACCACCCTATCTACATGAGACTCCACCTTCAGGGAACTATGCACTGTTATTCCCAGATCGTTCTGTTCCACTGCATTCCTCAATGACCTACCATTTACTCTGTATGTTCTACTTGGATTATTACTGCCAGAATGTGGAACCTCACACTTTTCAGCATTAATCTCCATCTGCCAACGTTCAGCCCATTCTTCTAACCGGCATAAATCTCCCTGCAAGCTTTGAAAACCCACCTCATTATCCACAACACCTCCTACCTTAGTATCATCGGCATACTTACTAATCCAATTCACAACCCCATCATCCAGATAATTTATGTATATTACAAACAACATCGGGCCCAAAACAGATCCCTGAGGCACCCCGCTAGTCACCGGCCTCCATCCTGATAAACAATTATGCACCACTACTCTCTGGCATCTCCCATCTAGCCACTGTTGAATCCATTTTATTACTCCAGCATTAATACCTAACGACTGAACCTTCTTAACTAACCTTCCATGTGGAACTTTGTCAAAGGCCTTGCTGAAGTCCATATAGACTACATCCACTGTCTTACACTCGTCAACATTCCTCGTGCCTTCTTCAAAAAATTCTATAAGGTTTGTCAAACATGAACTTCCACGCACAAATCCATGCTAGCTACACCTAATCAGACCCTGTCTATCCAGATAATTATTAATACTATCTCTAAGAATACTTTCCCTTAATTTACCCACCACTAATGTCAAACTGACAGGTCGATAATTGCTAGGCTTACTTCTAGAACCCTTTTTAAACAATGGAACCACATGAGCAATACGCCAATCCTCCGGCACAATCCCCGTTTATAATGACATCTGAAAGGTCTCCATCAGAGCTCCTGCAATTTCTACAGAAACTTCCCTCAATGTCCTGGGGAATATCCCATCAGGACCCGGAGATTTATCCACTTTTAAATTTCTTGAAAGGGCCAGTACTTCCACCTCTTTAATTGTCATAGGTTCCATAACTTCCTTACTTGTTTCCCACACCTTACACAATTCAATATCCTTCTCCTTAGTGAATACAGAAGAGAAGAAATCGTTCAGAATCTCTCCCATCTCCCTCGGATCCACACATAGCTGACCACTCTGATTCTCTAAGGGGCCAATTTTATCCCTCACTATCTTCTTGCTTTTAATATAACTGTAGAAACCTTTCGGATTTACTTTCAGCTTATTTGCCAAACCAACCTCGTATCTTCTTTTAGCTTTTCTAATCTCTTTCTTAAGATTCCTTTAACATTCTTTATATTCCTCGAGCAATTTCTTTACTCCATGATGCCTATATCTATTGGAGACATCCCTCTTTTTCCGAAACAAATTTCTAATATCCCTTGAAAACCATGGTGCTTTCAAACCTTTAACCTATCCTTTCAACCTAAAAGGAACATAAAGATTCTGTACCCTCATAATTTCACCCTTAAATCACCTCCATTTCTTTATTACATCCTTCCCATAAAACAACTTGACCCAATCCACTCTCTCTAAATCCCTTCGCATCTCCTCAAAGTTAGCCTTTCTCCAATCAAAAATCTCAACTCTAGGTCCTGTCCTGTCCTTCTCCATAATTATATTGAAGCTAATGCTATTATGATCACTGGACCCGAAGTGCTCCCCAACAGATACATCTGTCAGCTGACCTATCGCATCCCCTAACAGGAGATCCAACACTGCCCCATCTCTAGTCGGTACTTCTATGCATTGTTGCAAAAAAACTATCCTGCACACATTTCACAAACTCTAAACCATCCAGCCCTTTTACAGAATGAGCTTCCCAGTCTATGTGTGGAAAATTAAAATCTCCCACAATCACCACCTTTACTACAAATATCTGCCATCTCCTTACACATTTGCTCTTCCAGCTCACGCTCCCCATTAGGTGGCCTATAATACACTCCTATCAGTGTTTCCTATTCCTCAATTCCACCCAAATAGTCTCCCTAGAGGAGCTCTCTAATCTATCCTTCCAAAGCACCGCCATAAGATTTTCTCGGAAAGGCAATGCAACACCTCCTCCTCTGGCCCCTCCTACTCTATCACACCTGAAGCAACTACATCCAGGAATATTTAGTTGCCAATCACACCCTTCCTGCAACCATGTTTCACTAATAGCTACAACATCATAATTCCAGGTATCAATACACGCTTTAAGCTCATCCACCTTTCTTACAATGCTCCTAGCATTAAAATAGATGCATTTAAGATACTCTCCACCTCCTCCTGCCT
Source organism: Hypanus sabinus (assembly GCF_030144855.1). NCBI lineage: Eukaryota > Metazoa > Chordata > Chondrichthyes > Myliobatiformes > Dasyatidae > Hypanus > Hypanus sabinus. Next base: position 770,211 of record NW_026781815.1, read on the forward strand.
TTTCATCCCTAACAATGCATTCAAATTTATTATCCTTTTCTTTCTTCTCCCCTACATCTTCGGGTTGAGCGCATCCCTTCTCCTTCACCTGCCTTTCCTCCCTCACACACTGTCTATTTACTTGCTCTACTGGTGAACTAACCTCCTGTCCCATATATTCCTCAAATTGATTCACGCCCCCCCCATCTCACTAGTTTAAAGTCTGCCCTGTAGCCCTAGCAAACTTCCCTGCTAGGATATTGGTCCCCCCAGGATTCAAGTGTAACCCGTCCTTCTTGAACAGGTCACGCCTGCCCCAGAAGTGGTCCCAATGATCCAGAAACTTGAATCCCTGCCCCCTGCGACAATCCCACAGCCACGCATTCATCCTCCATCCAATTCCATTCCTACTCTCACAGTCGCGTGGCACAGGCTGTAATCCCGAGATTACTACCTTTGCGGTCCTTCTTCTTAACTGCCTTCCAAACTCCCTATACTCTCGTTTCAGGACCTCTTCCCCTTTCCTACCTATGTTATTGGTACCTACATGTACCACGAGCTCTGGCTCCTCACCCTCCCACTTCAGGATATCTTGGACGCGATCAGAAACGTCCCGAACCCTGGCACCAGGGAGGCAAATTACCATCCGGGACTCCCGATCATCTCCACAGAACCACCTGTCTGGACCCCCGACTATCGAGTCCCCTATTACTATGGACCTCTTTCTTCTATCCCTACCATTCTGAGCTACAGGGTCGTCCTCTGTGCCGGAGGCCCGGCCACTGTCACTTCCACCAGGTAGGCTGTCCCCCCCAACAGTACTCAAACATGAGTACTTATTGTCAAGGTGTACAGCCACTGGTGTACTCTCTAGTACCTGCCTCTTCCCCTTCCTGACCGTGACCCACCTATCTGCCTCCCGTGGCCCCGGAGTGACCACCTGCCTGTAACTCCTCTCTATCACCTCCTCACTTTCCCTGACCAGGCGAAGGTCATCGAGCTGCAGCTCCAGTTCCCTAACTCGGTCCCTCAGGAGCTGCAGTTCGGTGCACCTGGCGCAGATGTGGACGTCCGGGAGGCTCGGAGACTCCAGGACCTCCCACATCCGACACCGAGAACAACAAGCTGCTCTCACACTCATACAATAACAAGAACTAAAAGATAATCCTACTGTGCCCTCTTCCGCCTAAGCCCCCTGAGCCCAAGCCCTACAGTCTGCTCCTGGCTCACTCCGCTGCCCGCAAACGTAGCTGCCCGCTTCTTAAGGTTGTGTTCTTTTTATTTCTTCCCAGGCCTCCTCACGCGCCTGCGCAGTCCCGCCTCTCAGAACTCCGATCTGAGACGCAATTGGACAATTTGAAAATGTCTGCCGCCGCACTTCCTCTCAAAGCCTCGCTGTCCTCTTCCAAAAGAGGGAATAAGGGAACTACATCTACAAACCTACCTGAAGTTCCCCCGTCCCCATTGATGTTACATTGATCTTTACATAGATCGTCGCCAGAGTCTGAGCAATCTCCTCCCTCGCCTCCCACTGTAGCCTGGGGTGCATCGCATCCGGTCCCAGAGACATATCCAAATTGATGCTTTCCAAAAGCTTCAGCACATCTTCTTTCTTCATGTCTGTATGGTCAAGCTTTTCAATGGGCGGTGTCATTCTTAGAATCGCCAAGATCATTTTCCGTAGTGAATACTGAAGCTATGTATTTATTAGGAACCTCTGCTCTCTCCTCCAGTTCCAGACTCACTTTTCCACTGTCGCACCTGATTAGTCCTATTATCTCACGTCTTATCAACTTGCTCTTCACATGCATGTATAATGTCTTGTGGGAGGAGAGGTCATTAATCTTACTCGCCAAAGCCTTCTCATGGCCCCTTCTGGCTCTCCTAATTTCATGCTTAAGCTCCTTCCTGCTAGCCCTATAATCTTCTATGTCTCTGTCATTGCCTATATTTTTGAACCTTTCGTAAGCTATTCTTCTTGATGAGATTTTTAGCAGCTTTTGTACACATTTGTTCCTATACCATTTGTACCTATTCGTTCCGATACCTATTCCTGTACCTGTTCCTGTACCTATTCGTACCCCGCTCTAATGCTGTGGGAAAGGAAATAGAATTGCGATCACTATCTCCAAAATGCTAATCCACTGAGAGGTCTGACACCTGAACAGGTTCGTTTCCCAATACCAAATCAAGCAGAGCTTCTCCTCTTGTAGGTTGATCTACATATTTTATCAGGAAAGCTTCCTGAAAACACCTAGCAAACTCCACCCAATCTAAAGCCCTTGCTCTAGGGTGATTCCAATCAATATTTTGGAAATTAATATCTCCCAAGATGCCAACCCAGTTAATGTTGCTTCTTTACAGAATCTGTTTCCCTATCTCCTGCCCGATGTCCATGTTACTATTGGGTGGTCTCTAAAAAACACCCACTAGGGTTATTGACCTATTCCTGTTTATAACTTCTTCCCACAGAGACTCAGTAGGCAATCCCTCCATGACTTCCTCCTTTTCTGTAGCCGTGCATTATCTCTGCTCAGCCGTGCCACACCCCATCTCTTTTGTCTTCCTCACTTCCCTTACTGAAACACCTAAATCCAGGCGCTATAAGTAACCACTTCTGAACATGAAGTAGATACTCCCCGGGATCATTGAAGAACACCTTCTCCACTGGTGTGGCTGTCTCGAATGTAACTGTTTCTACAATCCATGCTTTCCTACGTTCCCTATCGCACTCGAATACATTGAATGAATGAATAGTGGGAAAACATATCTGCTTTGTTTGTTGCCAGATCACTACCGTTTTCCACACAACTATCAACACTCTAAGAAGATAATATAAACACTGCTGGCGGCCCCTAATAAATGGCGAAGTCTAAAATATTTTAAAGATCCGTTACGCAGTAAACCCCTATATAGAGTATACCTGTTAACTGGAAACTGCCCACACACCTGGAAGGGTCCGAATGCGCTGTGAAACCCCGCACACCTCTGGCAAGGTACAGACACACGGGTAGACACCACACATCCCTGACAGGGGCTGACACGCTGAGAAACCCCGCACACCTCTGGCAAGGTACAGACACACGGGTAGACACCACACACCCCTGACAGGGGCTGACACGCTGTGAAACCCCGCACACCTCTGGCAAGGTACAGACACACCGGTAGACACCACACACCCCTGACAGGGGCTGACACGCTGCGAGCCTCCTCAGACCTCTCAGAGTCTACCGACATTCTGCGAGATGCCACACACTCCTGGCAGAGCCCTCACGCAATGGGAAACCTTTTACCCACTTGGCAAGGATCTGGCACACTCTGAGGTCCCGCACACTCCTGTCAGGATCCTGACTTACCGCGAGGTTTCACATTCTTCAGGCGCACTGTCACTGCAAGTAACTTTCCCACACTTCAACCACACTTCATGGGCTTTCCCCTATTTCAGGACGTGCTCGGGATTCAGTGGGAGAGGTTTTGGGAACAATGAACACAACTCATGTCCTGAGATGGTTATGAATATGGAGCGTCCTGCAGCTTAGATGATATACAGAGGGGGATGTTTGGGGAGTTAGATTAATGGTAGGGGTCAGTTTGGGAGCAGCTTTTATAAGACAAATTCCCATCTGGTGAAATTTATCAGCTGATCAGAATTTCGAAAAGGCATGGTCCAACGGGGATTACAGTCTGCTTTGTCAACTTGCTGGGAACCATTAAGAGAGATGTTATGAATTAGTCTGATAGTGATATATATAATTCTTAAGCTGACGTGAGTCATTGAGTTGTGGAGAGTGAAGGAGTTTCTTTACGAGTCCAGTGGTGCAGAAGCGGGTAAGGAAGTAGCAGGCGGAGATTAATCCCGAAAATTGTGAAGTGTTGTACCTCAGGAGGTAACATGTATGGGGGATGTTTAAAGTAGATGTCAGGCACTAACTTCATTGAGGTACAGAGGGAGTCTGGTGTCAACGTCCGTAGCTCACTGGATGTGACAACAGAAATAAATGAAAAAGACACGACCACATAGGTCACTTCATTGTGCGGATGAAGCTTCACGTTGCAGATGTATCAGACTTTGGTTTGGCTGCATTTGGAGTATTAGTTCAATTCTGTCACCCTGTTATAAGAAGGGTCTGGGGAACTCGGAGAGGGAGCAGACGAGTTTCACCAGATACTGCCGGGATTAGAAATCAACCTGCTTTCAAACTTTCAGTTCCATTTAAATAATGGATCTGTCGCATTCACTCTCTCCCTTTCTCCTGTCTTGCTGTGTATTTCCCATGCATACTATTTAGTGGACATGAGACTGCCGATCCGAAGGGTTACACAAGTGTGTGAACATACTCTGATGCATTAAATCGATACAAAAGTGTCGAATTACACTATTCTTGTAATACTGAGTTCTGAGATGAGGCATTTAACATTTTGACTATGTGTCTGTTCCCATTGAAGATGTTCAACAGAAACACATGGATACTCTGCGGGCACAAACTGAGACACTGAGAGTGAACACGATACTGATGAGGGAGAAGGTGAAGGTTTTCCAGCTGGTTGATCGATACGCTGAGCTCACGGTCATTTCTACAATTCGTGATCGGAGACTGGTGGAACACGAACTACTAGCAAGGGGCAGAGACCACGTGCAGTGGAGAAAACAACATCTCCGCAGAGAGCTGGAAAAACTCCGGACTGATCAGTTGTTCCAGAGCAGCTTTTCCCAAACCAAATACAAATCTGGGAGTTCGGCAGCATTAGCTGGAGTCCCAGGAATCGGGAAAACAACAATAGTGCAAAAGATTGTTTATGACTGGGCCACGGGGAAAATATACCAACAATTCCAATTTGTCTTCAGTTTCAAATTCCGGGACCTAAACTCCATTAACTGTAGAATAAACCTGAGAGAACTGATTCTGGATCAGTACCCTTACTTTGGGAATATCCTGAGAGAGGTCTGGAAAAACCCAAAGGGATTGCTGTTTATATTCGATGGTTTGGATGAATTCAAACATAAAATCGATTTTTCTGACAGTCGGAGAGACACAGAACCCAAACACCAGTGCCCAGATCCCGAGTGCTGGTGTGAAGTGTCTGACATTGTGTACAGTTTAATCCAGGGCAAGCTGCTCCCAGGGTGTTCAGTGCTGGTGACAACCCGCCCCTCTGCGTTACATTTATTGGAAAAGGCAGAGATCAGTGTCTGGGCTGAAATCCTGGGATTTGTCGAAGAAGAACGGAAGGAATATTTCATCAGGCATTTTGAAGATAAGACAGTAGCAGAAGCTGTTTTCAAACACGTTGAGGAGAACGAGATCCTGTACACCATGAGCTACAACCCTTCCTACTGCTGTATCCTCGCTCTGGCACTGGGCCCCTTCTTCGCGAAAAGAGACATGGACCCGTAGCGAGTTCCCAAGACCATCACCCAACTCTATTCCTACTATATATACAACATACTGAAAAACCACGGCCGTGAGATTGATAACCCACGTGATGTGTTGCTCAGGGTTGGTCAGATGGCCTTCAGAGGAGTGTTTGACAAGAAGATTGTATTTAGAAATGGAGATTTGATCAACTACAATCTGCAGCCTTCCCAGTTCTTGTCCGGGTTCCTGATGGAGATTTTGGAAAGAGAGGATTCTCCCCGTTGTGTGATGTACACATTCCCACACCTCGCTATCCAAGAGTTTGTAGCTGCACTTGTGCAATTTATGAATCCACATCCCGGGGATATCCTGAAATTCCTCACTGAAGCCCACAATACGACAGATGGGCGATTTGAGGTATTTCTCCGTTTTGTTGCTGGTCTCTCCTCCCCAATGACTGCTCGGGGCCTGGAGGAGTTTCTGGGTCCATCTCCTCATCAAACAACCTGCCGGGTGATTGACTGGGTGAAGGAGGAGGTTAAACGCCAGAGTGGAAACACAAGGAGTGAAGCTGGTAAAAGGAGCCTCCTGAACACATTGCACTACCTGTTTGAGTCTCAGAATTGTGGACTGGCTCAGGCCGCACTGGGGTCTGTAGAAAAACTGTCATTCAGTGGAATGACACTGACCCCGATTGACTGCGCGGTTCTGTCTCATGTCATTGGACAGTGTGATACAATACAACACCTCGACCTTGTTGGCAGTAACATTCAGTATGAAGGGATCCAGCGGCTGTTACCCGGGCTGCACAAGTGCCAGGAGTTGGGGTAACTTCACTTATTTCTCAGTCTGATCTGTGAAAGTGTTCCATTCTGTTGTTTCAATGTAAAGGTAAATCAGATTATGAGAATTATGACAAATTGCGAGGCGATCGGTCAGTAATTCAAGAACGGAGGTCTCCGTGGTTTCGTGTGTAGGGATGTTGTAGACCATCAGATCAGCGAACAACGGCAGTTAGTGTACTGGTAGTAAATCACAAGAATGGCCGTGTTTCTCACTGCCTGTGAAACAACCATTGAAAATGTTCCTTCTCACAGTTACTGACATCGATTTACACCGACTGCTGCAGGTGTGACGGATCTTCACGCCCTCTACCCGATGAAGGACAAAACAGGGTCAGAGGAGTGCCCAGTGAGAGGGAGAGAAAAACCTCTGAGGTTACTCCCCCCCCCTCACCGTGCGTGACTATCACGATCACCCTAACGGTGTGACTTTGCTCTGCCAGATACCCTGCACTCGTGTGGATATCTCTTGTTCTGGTTGTAGGGTTCAGTTCAGACCAAACCTCCACGTGTGATCTCAGTTAGCATCACCTCCTCTTGCTGAATCTCGCTTCCCCAGATGCCTTCCTACTATGAGACCTCGCTTCACCTTCCCTCTTCCTCCTCAGGGGTCCATCATCTTCATACCTTTGTTTCTTCTGTGGGATCTTCCTTCTCTATTCCCCTTCCTCCTGTGGTACTTCTCCACTCCATTTCCCTTCCCCATGTGGGTTCACTCTTCTCTACTCCCCTCGTCCTGTGCGCATGCATCTTTCCCATCTCCCTTCCTCCTGTGCGATCTCTCTCCTCTATTTATCCTCCTTCTGTGAGATGTCTCTTCTCCATCTACCTCCCTCCTGTGGTATCTTTATTCGCTCCCCCTTCCTCCTGCTGTATCTCTCTTCTCCATCCCTCTCCCGTGGTTTCTCTTTTATCCCTCTCCCTCATGTGGAATCTCTCTTTACTACCCCGTTCATCCTATGTGGATATCTCTACCACATCTCCTTTCCGCCTGTGGTATCTCTCTTCTCCATCTCTCTCCCGTGGTATCTCTCTTATCCCTCTCCCTTCCTCCTGTGGAATCTCTCTCCTCTCCCCATTTCATCCTATGTGGATATCTCTTCCCCATTTCCTTTCCAGCTGTGGTATTTCTCTTCCTCATCCTCTTCGTTCTGTGGAGATATCTCATCCCCATCTCCCTTCCTCCTATGAGATAACACTGCCTGTAGCTTTTCCTCCACCATTTCCAACGGACATGTTCTCATTCACAATTCCTCCTCTTGGTGAAACTGTTTTCCTGTCCTTCAATTCTCCGCCTTCCTACCCTCTCGAGTCAAGAACAGTTTTTTTTTCTAACCATCGGGGAATGAGGCGGAATTAGTGGCATTCCGAGCTGGGCCGTGAGGGACATTGACAGTGACGGACTTTCCATCAGTGATTTACTGAAGTGTTTAATGTTTCATGAAATACCCGGAGTAGAGGAATTCTCTCAGACCCACTGTCTGAATTAATCTGCTCATCAACTTGTCTGTTTGTGTTTAGACTTGGGATGAATAAACTGGGAGATTCAGGACTGAAACTGGTATCTGCGGCTCTGAAGAATCGGGAGTGTAAAATACGGACACTATGGTAAGTGTCAGACTGTGGGAGATTGTGTTTACAGTCACTGGGTGTCTGACACTGCACTTTAATGTGATCATTGATTGTGTCATTGCAATGCACCGGGAATTCGTACCATCTCCTGACTCTGTGTGGCCTTTACCCTCACTCACTATTTCATTTCCAGGCTGAGCAACGTCGGAATCACAGACTCTGGCGCCGAGCATCTTGCATCCGCTCTCAGTACAAACAGATCACTGACGGTGCTGAAGCTGAATGAAAATGCACTAGGAGATTCAGGAGTAAAACTGATGTCTGAGGCTCTGAGGAACACAGAGTGTAAAATAGAGAAACTGAGGTAAGAATCAGGCTGTTGGAGATTGTCTTTACAGTCACTGGGTGTCAGTCACTGAACATTAATGTGATCAGTAATTGTCTTATTGCAAAATATTAAAGATTCGTAGCATCGCCTGTTTCTTTGTGTCCTTCAACCTCACTCTCATTCATTTCCAGGTTGTACAAGGTCGGTCTCACTGATTCTGGTGTCGATTACCTCGGCTCCGCTCTCAGTGAAAATCAGTCTCTTACGGAGCTGGATTTGGGATCAAACTCGCTCACAGACCAATCTGTCCCCGTTCTTCGTCGCCTCATAATGGCCCTCCCGAGTCTGGAGCAGATCTGGTGAGTGATTGTCTTAAAATTCAATGTGATAAAATATCAGCGGATCCGCAGGATTTCGAATGATATTTGTCGGTGAATGTTGTTGAAACATTAACCCCAGTCCCCTGTTACTGACACTGTTCATTCTTTCATCTCTTCATTCTGTCATCTGTTTCAGGCTGTGGGACAATCAGATCAGCAGGTCCGGGGAAGAGGAACTGAAGTCTCTGCAGGAACTCAAATCCGGACTGACTATGATACTGTGACCATCTGAATATGTGAACACCCCCGCCCACATTTTGACAGACTTTCCGCCGAACCCCTCCACCGCGGCTTTAACGGCCGCGCGTCAGTTTTAATTCCCAAAGTTTCTAACGGACACCGTCTCCAGAAGCACGCTCTGTGACGTCACAGTCCGTTCCAGAGGACGTAGTTCCACCTCCAGACAAGCGGAATTCCCTGCTAAGGATGTCCAGTTCGGAGGGCTCCCCCAAGTGATGCCCTGGGTTATTACGCAGACTGTAAGAGCCCAGTGGAAGTGCTAATGGGACACCAATCCCGTGATGGGATTTATCCGGGCAGTGAATTATTTTGCTCACATTGCTGAGGATGTACATTCCGCAGTGTTGTTGATATAATGATGTTAAATTGACAAATGTCCGCACTTTTAAATTGAAAAAGAAACTGCACCTCACATGTCCTTTAGAATTATCCCCATCTGATCTTAAAACCATGGCCCCTGTTGCTTGACATCTCAACACTGAGGAAAAGGACGCTGTTCATCGATAATAGCTCAGCATTTAATACCACCATTCCCACAATCCTGATTGAGAAGTTGCAGCACCTGGACCTCTGTACCTCCTTCGGTAATTGGATCCTAGACTTCCGAAACCGGAAGATCACAGACCATGCGGATTGGTGATAACATATCCTCTTCGCTGACAATCAACACTGGCGCACCTCAGGGGTGTCTGCTCATCCCACTGCTCTACTCTCTGTATACACATGACTGTGTGGCCAGGCAGAGCTCAAACACCATCGAGAAATCTGCTGACGATACAGCCATTGTTGGTAGAATCGCAGTTGGTGACGGGGGTGGTGGTGCAGGAGTGAGATATGTCAACTAGTGGAGTGGTGTCATAGCAACTACCTGGCACTCAACATCAGTAAGGAAAGAGAGTGGGCATCAGGAAGGGTAAGACGAAGGAACACATACCAATCCTCATAGAGGGATCAGAAATGGGGAGAGTTAGCAGCTTCTGGTTCCTGGATGTCAAGATCTCTGAGGATCTAAACAGTTCCCAACATATTGATGTAGTCATAAAGAAAGCAAGACAACAGCTATAATTTATTAGGAGTTTGACACGATTTGGCATGTCAAAAATACACTCAAAAACTTCTACGTACCGTGGAGAGCATTCTAACAGGCTGCATCACTGTCTGGTATGGAGGGGATACTGCACATGACCGACAGAAGCTGCAGAAGGTTGTAAATATAGTCAGCTGCAACTTGGACACTGGCCAAAAAAATACGCAGGACATCTTTAGGAAGCGGAGTCACAGAAAGGCAGCGTCCATTTCTAAAGATATTCTTTTATTTTTTTCTCTCTGCTAGATTATGTAATGCATTGAACTGCTGTTGCTCAGTTCACAAATTTCACGCCACAAACCGGTGATAATAAAACTGACTCTGATTCTGAACTTACTGTCTGTCTAATATCTCTATGCCACTTATAAACTTAGAAACGTAATCAGATCTACTCTCAGCCTCATCTGCTCCAGAGAAAATAGCCCCGGTTTGTCCCATCTCCCATTATCGCGCATGCGCTCTAATCCAGGCAGCATCCTGGTTAACGTCTGCAGCATCCTCTACAGAGCCTGGACATTCTTTCTCGTATGGAGCCACCAGAGTGAAATGGTTTACCTGCTCTCCATCTGTCTTGCAATACCATGAGTACTTATCTTATTAAGCGGCCTTATGTGCAGTGCCTTGTCAAAAGCCTTCTGAAAATCCAAATACGCAATATCCACTAAATCTTTTGCTGTTATTTCCTCAAATATCACATGATTTTCCATCAAAGGGACAAATCACACTTCGGCCGAATTTATCATGTGTCCCTAAATCTCATCCTTCAACACATTCCTAATCATGAATTTGGACTAATTGGCTTATAATTTCCCAGTTTTCCCTCGCCAAATTCTTTAAGGAGGGGACTTACATCTGCAATTTTCCTCTCCTCGGCAATAATTTCAATTTCGAGTGAATCTTAAAAAAACAGCATCAACGCCTTCTCAATCTCTTTACAATTTTTTTTCATTTGCTTTTCTACCATCAGACCTTTCAGCTACCCAAGTACCATCTCATTAGCAACTGACACTCTTCAATTACTGGCGTACTGCTGATGCCATTTGGAGTGCAAACTGTTGCAACAAAATTATTGAGATCATCCCCATTTCTTTCTTTCCCCAATTACTACCTCTCCTGCTTTACATCCACTATCTCCTCTTTTTTGCTCCTTAAATCTCTGGAAAAGAATAGATTTTTGTATACTCGAACGCGGGTGGAGGAGAAAACGTGCGGTGGATCGAGAGAGGTGTTGAGCGAGCAGGGAGGGAGAAGAGAGCAGTGAAGTTGAAAGGGTGACGTAAGGCATGTCCCAGCTGATTGGCCCTTCACTCAACACTGGAATAGTTCCCAAACGACACGTTCTGACCTGTTTATTTCTAATAGAACCGGGTCAGTCCCCAACTAGACCCCTGTCCCGCTCACACCTCGAAGCCCTGCGTCAGTCCCAAACTAATCCCACTGTCCCTTTCTCTCGCCAGAGCCACGAGTCAGTCTCCAAAGTTATTAATTGAGGTAAGTGGAATAACGATGCTATAAGTCTTGGAGCATGGAATCGGGAAGGGATATTCTCCGGGGAATGCAAAACGGAAATATGGACGCATTTCAGGCAGCACTTGCATGGGGTTCTGAACAGCTTTCTCCATTCAGGCAGAGGAAGGTTTGTGGTGTGAAGCAGCCATGGTTGACAAAAGATGTGCAACATCTGGCCAAGAGGAGGAAAGAAGCTGACTTGAGGTTTATGAAGTAAGGGTCAGAAAGGGCTGTAAAAAATTACAAGGTAGACAGGAAGGAGCAGAAGAAATGAATTCGGAGAGATAGAACGGTCTTCAGAATGTCTGTGAGAAAAACCCCAAGGCATGCTGCAAGTATGTGAAAAAGAGAATGACTAGAATGAGGGCAGGGCTGATAGGGATTGAAGATGGAACATATACCTGGAGTCAGGGGAAGTCAGGTAGGGTTTTAATGAAGCTACTCATTCAATATTCACCAGTCAGGAGGTCTTCCTGTTTATGAAGACAGTGTTAAGTGGGCAGATCTGCTAGAACATGTCAAGAATAAGAGAAAGGTTGCCTGGGACTTTTGAAAAAAAATGAATAGACACGTTCTCTTGAGTGGTCCGGATAACCACAGGTTACTGCAGGAAGTGGGTGAAGAGTTTTCTGCACCTTTGGCAATGATCTTTGTGTGATCACTGACCGCAGAATTTGTGCCAGATTAGAGCGTGGGAAGTATTATCCCTCTGTTCAAGGAAGTGTGTAAGGAAACTGAAAATTATAGTCCAGTGAGTCTTACTTCTGCGGTGGGCAAATTAGAGACAGGATTTACGAGAACTTGGCGAAGCTGAATCTGATTGGTTAAAGTCAGTTAGGCTTTATGAGGGGCAGGTCAAGTCTCACGAGTCTGGTCGAGCATATTGATAAAGTTAGAGAAGTTGATCTGGTATAAATGGACTTTAGTATATGAATGCTATAGATGAGGAAGTAGAAGGGAGGAGTTTGTAAGTTTGTAGATAATATGGAGGTTGTTGAAGTTGTGGATAGTGCAGAATATTATCATAGAATACAGCATCAGGATGCAGAACTGATCTCAGAAGTGGATGGACTTCAAACTCGAAAGTCGTGAAGAGCTTCACTCTAAAAGGACTAATTTTGTGGCAGAATGCAGTGCTAGTGGTCGGATTATCCGCAATGCAGAGGAACAGAGGCACAACACGGTCCAAATCCATAGATCCCTCAATGTTTCTTCAAAAGGTAGGGTGGTTAAAAAGGCATATACCGACCTTGAAAGGCATTATGTCGACGTTCATTCGTAAGGGTCTTGAGTTCCATAGCCACGAGATAATGTTGTAAATCTAAAATTCCTGCTTGGACCACACTTGGAGTGCAGTGTTTATTTCTGAGCGCCTCGTCGTAGGAGTTTTGTGGCAGCATTTGAGAGGTTGCAGAGGTTTACCAGGACGCTGCCTGTTATACAGAGCAGATCTTATGAGGACAGGTTGAGCACGCAAGGGCTTTTCGCTTTAGAGTGGAGAACGAGAACTGGCTTAATAGAGGTGTACAAGATGAAAAGCAAAGGAGAACAAATGGATAGCGAGAGACTTTTCTCCAGGGTGGAAACGGCTGACATGATGGGGCGTAATTTTAAAGTGACTGGAGAAGATTAGAGGGGATGTCAGAGGAATAGTGCGTGGAATGACCTGCCACGGGTAGTGGAGGGGCAGAACTATTAGGGACATTGTAGTCTTAGATAGGCAGTTGTATGATCGACAAGTGGAGGACTATGTTAGAGGGAGCATCTATTTCGATCTTGGAGGAGTGTCGAAGGTACGCACGTTCTGGGCTGAAGCGACTGCATTGTGCTGCAAAGTTTATTGAATCGAATTTGTTGAACAGTGAGAAACATATATCCAGGCAGATTAAGAAAGATGCAAAAACAATTGGGTTGCTGTCATGGGGGACTTAGACTTCCCTACTATTACGTTTTTCTTAGTGCAACTGATTTAGAAAGGTCACCTTTTGCCAGGTGCATCCAGAAGAGTTTCTTAAATCAGTATGTGATTAGTCTGACAGGACCGGGAGCTGGTTTCGAGGAAGCAAATTGACAGGTCTGGTAACTGTGACAGAAGACACTGATTACGAATAAGCACGTTAATTATTTAATTACAAACAGTAAATGGTTCTATCAAACATCTATGTACCCCCCGCACTACCGAACACGTTACACAAGCTACAAAACTATATTCCATAATCAGATACTTCGTTAGAAATGTATATGGGCTCCTCGATAACTGCACAGATTGTCCCAATGTTTCTTCAGTGATGAGCACAACCTCAGTGTGAACACTGAGGATCACAAAGGACTGAACCTCCCACACCTGCTGTTCCTCTGTCCCTGAGATACCGGAAATCTGACACCAGCACCCTGGCACACCAGGCAACCAATGGGAAGCTGCCGTTGCATCGTTCATGTGGGCCAATCGATGACCGCCACGGCAGAAACATCTATAAGAAAGCTGTAAACTCGGCCCTCACATGACAGGGCTTTAGAGGGTCTGGTGTTGGGTAATGAGCCCGGCCAGGTGATAAACACTTCACTGAAAGAACAGTTCGGGAACAGCGAACACAACACTTTAAGGTTTAACATAGCTACAGTTCATGCTATATACCTCAGACTTTTTCTGCCATCTGCAGAAATTTTCTGTGGGCTCAGAGCATTAGTTGGGTGTATAAAGCGGGTATGGGACGATGGATACAGGGCCATGGTGGAGGACTTCCTCAAATGGTGCAAGCGGAACCATCTGCAAATCCGCATCAGTCAGACAAAGGAGATGGTGATTAACTTTAGGAAGACCAAGCCTGCATTGTTCCCTATTACTACTGATGGTGAGGATGTGATGTGGTGAGGACCTACAAGTGCCTGGGGGTCGAAAGATGTGAGTGGACCACCAACACAGAGGCTGCGTTCAAGGAAGGACAGATTTGCCTCTAATTCCTAACGACACAGAGGTCCTTTGGAGTATGCAGACTTCTCCTTCACATGATCTATCAGTGCGTTGTAACCAGAACTATCTTCTATCTAGGGGTGTGCAGGGGCAATGACGTCAACACAGTGATCCCAACAGGCTCAATAAGCTGATGAGAATATCTGGCTCCATTATAGGAGTTAAACTGGACTCACTGGAGGATGTGGACGAACAAAGGACCCTCAGGAAAATTGTGGCTATTCTGAACAATGTTTCCTGCCCCCTGCAAGCCACCTTGTCTGAAAAGAGGACCGTTTTCAGTAATAGACTAAGACAACTGCGCTGCTCCAGAGTGCTATATGAGGTCACTGAAATTAGTCAACCCGTAGCCAGGAAAGTGATAACTCACTCCTGTTAGACTGTTATTATCCTCTGGTAACCAGAATTCTGCTTACCAGACCCTGCTATTGCCGACACCCCGTACAATACTTCCATCACCTCTTACTTGGATGGTACAAACTTGGAAATCTTGTCAGGTTTGAATTGTAAACTTGGACATCTTATTTTAAAAGTTTTATTCTTTCTTACTTCTCTTCTAATATTTGTATATCTGTGAACTTGTAATGCTACTGCGGCACTGGAATTTCCTTCAGCATCAATGAAGTATCTATATCTCTTTAAGGATATGCATGGACCTTGCGAGAGTGTAATAAACTGAAAAGAGTAAATTACGAGAACAATCGGCAGGAACTAGGAAGACTTAATAAACTGTTTTGGGGCAAGTCCACAACCAACATTTGGAGGGTGTTTGTAGTCTAACTGCACTGAGTACAGGACATCTATCTTACAGTGTGAAGGAATGACAATGATCATAAAGCCAGACAACTAAGGATGTCGAGGGAAGTCAAGATGAAAAAGGAAAAACATATGAAACTTCAGAAGCCAGAAACACACAGAGCCCTGGAGAATTGAAAAGAAGCAAGAACTCTGGAGGGAATTACGAAATCAAGGATGGGCCATGGAATGTCCTAGGCAAGTAGGATTACAGGCAATCCCAAGGATTCTACACATGCATTAGGAGGAGGAGGACAACTAGGGAGATGGTGGGACCTCTAAAGGATAAAGTGCAAATATTTGTTTGTATGGGAAGATTGTTGTTGAAGTCCATAATGAGAACCTTTCATCAGTACTTACCAAGCAGAAGGAGGTAGAGATTGGGGAGATTAGTGCCAAGAGCATTACCATGTCAAAGCATTTGGAAATAAAGAAAAAAGTAGTGCTAGGTCTCGTAAATAGCATTAAGCTGGACAATTCCCTAGTGCCTGATGTGATATAATCCAGCTTATGGAAAATGACAAGTGAAGAGTTTGCTGCTGTCTTTGTCAATGTCTTTGTGTCCGGCCTCACTACAGACAAGGTCCTAGAAGACGAATGAATAGCTAATTTTGATCCATTATTCAAGAAGTGAACCAGGGTTAAACCTGAAAACTATAGACCAGTGAGTCTCAGATCAGTGGTAAGAAAGTTAATGGTGAGAATTCTTGCAGATTTATTTTTATTTGTAAGAAGCATGGCTTAATTAGGGAGAGTCAGCATTGCTTTGTTCAGGGCAAGTCCAGACTCACTAAGGATAGAGTTTTTGATGAGCTGACGAGTTTTAATGAAGGATGACTTATAAATGTTGATGGCATGTGTTTTAGTCAGGTGTTCGGTAAACTCCCGCAGGGGAATTTTATCCAGATTTAAGATGCATGGGAATTGCATTCAGAACAAGTTTACTAGGAAGTGGTTGAAGGATTGATTCTAACTGGAGGTCTGTGATTGTTGGGTTTCCAATGGGATCCGCACTGGGATCTCTGCAGTTTGTGATCTGTATAAATGACCTGGATGAAGATGCACATGGGTGCATCAGTAAATTTGCAGATCATTCAAAGATCGCTGGTGTGATAGCATAGCTGACTTGCAAAGAATACAGAGGGATATCCTGTAGACCTGCTACACATGTGGGCAAAGAAATGGCAGATGCAGTTTAACCCAGCCAAATTAGAAGTTTACACTGTTCAGGGCAAGCCCCAAAATAAGTCTTCCACTTATCAAGTTTTGATGAATCGAGGGATCTCAGGGTCCACTTTCATCGCTTTCTGAAAGTAGCTACAGATTGAAAGGGTGGATAAGGCGGCAACTGGTATGCTTGTCTTTGAGACCAGGCTCATTACACAACTGCCGATCCACTGCAGCTCTGTCATGTAAGGGATGGGGGTGCGTTAGTTTCGTTGTTGATTGAAAGCCGCTTCTACCGTGCCGGTCATTGATTGGCCCACATGAATGATGCAGCAGCTTCTCGATGGTTACCTGTTGTTCCACAGCGCCGATGTCGGATTTTAGGTATCTCAGGGGTATGATAGACACTGTGGGAGGCTCTGCCCCCTTCTTCAATCCCCAGGCACTTGGGCTCACACTGACCATCACTGAAGAAACTTTGGGGACATCTGCTGCCAATATGCACAGTCCCTTGTGCTCTCTTAACTAATTCTTTGTTTATAGAGTAGTTTGAGGGGTCTTAGATTATGCTCGAACCTTTTACTGTTTGTAACTAATTGAGTATCTTCTGCAGAGCATTGACTCTGAAATTATTAAATCAGGATATAACTGGAATTGCAAAGCACAACAACAGAGAAATATATATTTTTTAAACTGACTGGTTTCATCTATCTGCACCGCAGCCCTCATACATCTTTCATCCATGTACGGATCCAAATTTCTCTTTAGAATAGAAACCAAGCCTGCATCCACCACTTCCAGCAGCATCCCGTTCCACTCTCACCAAAATCTGCGCAAAAACATTACTCCTCAGGTTCCCCAAAAACATTTCATCTTTCAATCTTAACCTACGACCAATACTGGGCGTGAGAGTTGAGGGGAAGACAAGGAGCACAGAGAAGGTGGGCTGTGAGGGGTAAGGAGCACATGGAGGACAGAAGTTCGTGTTTATACTGACTATCTTTCAAAAAATTAGTGGTCTGAACTTACTTGCTTCGAGCTTATGAACTGTAGCCTGTACATTCTCAAACATGCTCAGCTCTGACTGACTCTTTTCCTCAGCAAGCCACTCCCCTCAGTCACCATCGATGAGATCATAAAAAAAACCACAACGATCTATCAGACTAAAACGATCTATCAGACAGCTACTGTACCCCTTCAAACCTGAGCATGCTTCTACGCATGTTCTCTGTCTTGAGGTACAGTACTGGCCTGGTTTCCCCAATCCAGTTTCATGTTAAACGTGATTATCATCACTTTGGTCTTCCACTATAATTGGTACTCCACACCCCAGCTGTTGTTTGGATGCCTGATGACAACTGCCACTGGGGTTTTACCCGAGTCCTTTGTTAAATCAACCCATAGGGTTCTCTACACTTCCTGTACCTATGCCATCACTATCTAATGATTTAATATTTCTTATGCAAATTGCCAGACCAACACCCTCTGCCTACTAATTTAACTTCCCTATGCACAGTATATCCTTGTACGTACCTGGGGGAAGCAGCAGTGGCCGTGCATTTGACCTGGGACTCCACCAAACGCTTATTGAGAAAGTAAGGAGGCATGGAATCCATGGGGCTTTCGAACTGGCGTGCCCACAGAAGGCAAAAACTGAGTTGCAGATGGGTCATATTCTGCATAGAGGTCGGTCACCAGTGGTCTGCCACTGTTCTGGGACCCCACACTTTGTGAGTTTTTAAATGACCTGGATGAAGATGTGAGGGGATGGGTTGCTAAATTAGCTGATGACGTAAAGGGTGGAGGTATTGTGGATAGTGTGGAGGGCAGTCAGATGTCACAGCGGACATAGATAGGATGTTGAAATGGATAGGCAAGTGCCATCACAAAAGAGTGTGAGATGGTTCATTTTGGTAGGCCAAATATTGCGGCAGAATATAGTACTAACGGTAAGAGTCTTGGCAGTGTGGAAGATCAGAATGATTTTAAGGGTCCGCGTTCGTAGGACACTCAAAGCTGATGCGCAGATTGACTCTGTGATTATGAAGGCATACGGTCAAATTGGCCTTCATCAATCGCAGGGTTGAGTTTACGAGCTTAATGCCGAGAGGTAATGTTGCAGATATATAGGACCCAGGTCAGACTCCACTTGGAGTACTGTGCTCAGTTCTGGTCGCCTTACTACAGGAAAGACGTGGAAACCATAGAAATGGTGCAGAGGAAACTTACAGGGATGTTGCCTGGATTGGGGAGCATGCCTAATGAGAGTAGGATGAGTGAACTCGACCTTTTTGTCCTTGAAGCGACGGAGGATGAGATGTGATTTGATAGAGGTGTATAGGATGATGAGAGACATTGATCTTGTGAAAGTCGGAGGCTATTTGTTCCCCACGGCTGAAATGGTTAGTACGAGAGGGGCTAGTTTTAAGGTGCTTGGAAGTAGGAACAGGGGATTTTTTTTACGCAGAGATTAGTGAGTGTGTGAATTGGGCTGCTGGCGATGGTAGTGGAGGCGGATACGATACCGTCTTTTAACAAGTCGTGGACAGGTACATGGAGATCAGAAAAATAGAGGGCTATAAGTATCCTTAGGTTATGTCTATGTTAAAGATATGATCGGCGCAGCTTTATGAGCCGAAGGCCCTGTATTGTGCTGTAGGATTTCTATGTTTATGTTTCTATGCTTTCAACCGACAATCGCGCTGACACCCCCATATACACATTCGTTATCCCAGTGGAAAAAAAAACATCTTTTCAAACAGATCACAGAATAGCTGCCTTCATCTTACAGAAATAGAAAGGCCAAAGTTCAGTTTGTAGATGCATTTATACATGTATCTATAAATGAAACAATCTTGAGTTTCGTCACAGCTCCAAATGCACTGACACCTTGCAAATCCGTGTGCATTCAAATATTCGTAGACACAC
Source organism: Hypanus sabinus (assembly GCF_030144855.1). Classification (NCBI taxonomy): domain Eukaryota; kingdom Metazoa; phylum Chordata; class Chondrichthyes; order Myliobatiformes; family Dasyatidae; genus Hypanus; species Hypanus sabinus. The sequence goes on from NW_026781815.1 coordinate 789,366, forward strand.
CCCAAAATCTGCGGACATCCCTATATCCGTGAACACCTCAAATCCCTGACCACATCTACAGAAACACCTATATGCACATTTGATCATCCCAGCAAAAATATCATTTGAAACGGTTCAGAATGTAAATGTCTCCACCTTAAAGATACTGCAGGGACAACCTTGAGTATCTCTAAATAATAAAAATTTCAGAATAGTCAAACCCAAAATCCACCGGCATCCATTAATCCTTGTGCACTTATATGCGCGGACACACCCCTAAATCCCCAAATCGGCGCGCACTGTTCAAGTGCAAATCAAAATGCATACGCATCACCAAAATCTCTGACAGCTGCGCATGCACAATTGATTATCCCACTTAAAGATTCCCTTCAAACACTGCAGAAAATGTTTTTTTGTCCTACTTAAAAAAAGAGCAAGAATGGCGCTCAACATTTAAAGTTGGTTTATCATCAGGGTATCTATAAAAAAAAAACATCCTTGAGTTTGTCACATTTCTAAATCAATCGACGTACACCTTTCCATTCGCAGCCATTTTCAACACACCCCTAAATGTGCGCACTTCCCCAAATCCGCACGTACCCTCAGCCCATGTGCGCAGACCCAAATCCATTTGCAGCATCCAGCAAGCATGCAACCCAGAAAACAATGTGCACCACATAATACACTGACATCCCCAAATCTGTGTGCACTCCCAACTTCTCCAGCAGAGGTAAATCTGAGTACATCCTCAAATCCACTGTCACCGCCAGTGCACATTAGATTATCCCAGAGCAAGAAACATTCTTATAATAGCTACTCTGAGCAATATCAAGGACAAAGTTCAAAATTCAAAGTGCCTTGAGATTCATCACAAAGCAGATCGCCTGTAATCCGTGTGCACTCCGAAACCCGCCGACGCAACTGAATCTCTGTCCACTCCCATTCCGAATCCAACAAACTATTCGAAAACACACACCAAAATCTCTGCACCCCCCAAGTCCGCGTGCATACATTTGGCATACAGATCCCTAACACTTTTCGCATCACTAAGTACGATGCACCCGTATTTGCAGACGTATCCTTACCTCTATGAGCATCCCAGACCCGTGTGCACCAAATCCATGTTCACCCCCACATCTGTGTTTTCCTCAAACCGGAATCAACCCCAACATCTGCGTGCACACTTAAATCCAGCGGAAGCCCAAATACCTGTGGTCCCCCAAATCCTCAAGCAACCACAAATACTTCCACCCCAAGCCGGCTGATACCACGTGCCCTCGACACACCGCCATGCACATGAGATTATCGTTGAACAAGAATCATTGCAGTGAGTTCATACAATAGCTGTCTCAATGAAACAATATCGAGATTCGTCATTCATCCGAATGTGCGGATACCGTACATGTGTGTAAGCGTGACAGAGCCACAGTCCCAAATGCGCATACACACCCAAATTCGTGTGCATCCCTAAATACGCCGAGACACCGCAATCTGTGGTCATCTACCAATTCGTGCGCATCCCCAAATCAAAGGGGTTGCGCATATCCCAAGTAAGTGCGCACCCCAAGCCCGCTGATACCCCTACATGGGCAGTGGCGTACCCCAAAGGAATAATCATTTAACGCAATTCACAAAATAGCTGTTTTCATTATAAAACCACAAGAGTACCGATGAAATTTCAATGTGCATTATTTATGAACGTATCTGCGAATGAAATCTTAACATACGTCACAAGTGCAAATCCAGTGACACCACAAATCTTTTCCGTTTTCCCAAATCGGTGTGCACCTTTATTTGCCTGACAATGCACTGAATCTATGCAATCCGTAAATCAGTGCGCACCACAAACACACTGCCAACGCCACATGCATTATAGTTTAACCCAAAGCACAATCATTGCAAAAAAATCTGAAAATGGGTGTTTCGACATTAAAAATCCGCAAGCAGCCTAAACATCGACTGCAACGCCAAACCGGGGGACCCATGTCTGGGTATAACTGCAAATCCGTGTGCAATCGGCTATTCGACAACAAACCCTAAACCTGCTAACGTCGCCAATTCCTTGTGCAACACCAAATCTGAGCACATCACCAAATTCGAGCAACCCAGAATCAAAGTACACCACATGGACATAGACAACCCCACATGCACACTAGTTTATCCAAAAGCAACTGTCGTATCAAACAGTTCACCAAATAGCTGCCCTCAACTTCAAAGTTCAAAGTTGACGCACACAACGCTGGAAGAACTCAGCAGCTCAGGCAGCATCCCTGAGAAAAGAGCAGCCAACGTTTCCGGCCGAGACCCTTCATCAGGAAAGGGGGGAGAGGGCCGAAGCCCAGTAACAGAGAAAGGGGACGGGATAGGCCCTATAGACAGGTGTATGCGGTTGAGTCGAATCCAGGGACAGACATAATGGAATGGTGAAGCAGGCTCGATGGACAGAATAGCCCAGTTATCCCCCCATGCCTTATTGTCTAAGGGAATTGAAGAACGGCAGGGCGGCGGCGGGGCAGCTACCAGACGTGGTGATGTGAAGGTAAGGAGATAAGATAAAGAAGCTATTGGAAATGGGAGATGGTGAAGGGGAGAGTGGACTTCACTAGACGTTTGAGAAATCGATGTTCACGTCACCAAGTTGGAGGCTACTCAGATGGGATTTCAGTTGTGTTTCCTGAAACCAGAGTGTGACCATATCGCCGCAATGGAGGAAGTGTGGACTGACATGTCGTGTTGGGAATGGGAAGTAGAATCAAAATTGATGTACACTGGAGATCCCGCTATATCCAGCGGACGGAGCTTCTAATTGGCTATGCCATGCTCTTTTCCGTCTAACGTACTGTTTGTTATCATCAATTTGGGTTGCTTACGTTTTGTCGATATGAAACAATTGAATAACATACGGTTGACTTAATTCAAATTCAGGCTTCATTAACTCTTTGCTGGTTTATAGTTGACATGTTTTTAAATTACTGAATTATGGGAGTGAATTAAATTAATTCATACAATCTTTCTTTAATTAAAATATATAGGGCTCTCTTTGGGGTTAATTAGCTCTACTTGACGGGAAAAAAAAAAAACGAACAAGTGGTCAGCGATTTACTCCACAGTTCTGTGCACCACAGTTGATCTCAGCTGCTGGTGGGAATGCACAATTAAGTTGGCCTGCCAAACGCCATAGTTTGAAAATCCGCCAATTGGGACAAAACGTCCGAGTACTGAGTATGACAACTGGGGGATCAGTTGATGACTAGGAGTAGCTGCAGCCTGGAAAGGAGATGCTGCTGCCGCCTTTGGTTTAGGCTCAAGTCGGGGCTTTATTAATGAACGGAAATATCCTGAATTTCGACTGAGTCACCACGTAAATAAGGGTATTTGTGCAGCAGCTAAATTTCCTCAGCAAATAGCCGAAGAAGTGAAATATCCGTTCCGAAATATTGAAATCAAATCCTTTTCCCGAGAGCTGAAAATATATGAAATTCACAAAAAATATTATCCGCAAGTGTATGAAGCTGCCGGACACGGAAAAAAGAAAAACCCTGAGACCTCCTCCTGCTCACGATCTCCGGATCACTCTGATTATCTTCGTTGTTCTAATCCCGTAACCATAAGCGGCCACTGCAATGGGAGAGAGAGGCAAAGAGAGAGAGAGAGAGAGAGAGAGAGAGAGAGAGAGAGAGAGAGAGAGAGAGAGAGAGAGAGAGAGAGAGAGAGAGAGAGAGAGAGAGAGAGAGAGAGAGAGAGAGAGAGAGAGAGAGAGAGAGAGAGAGAGAGAGAGAGAGAGAGAGAGTGGTGGGAGGAAGAGCGGCGAGGAGGCGGGGAAGTAAGGGAGAGGCGGGCGAGGAGAGAGAGAGAGAGAGAGGGAGAGAGCGCATGAGAATGTATCTTCAATCGGTTCTTTGTTTCCTGGCTGCCTGTATGGAGAAGGATTTCAATGTTGCATATAGGAAATATACTTTGAAAATAAATGTACTTTGAACATTTGAAATTTGATTCTGTTGTTTTTTAATATTAAAACCAATCATATCCCTTCCCACTATATACTGTTTTTGCAATTTATATGCCCCCAATTTTAACTGTCGTATCTAACCTGTGTCTTCTGCAATACTCCCAGGAATTCGAACAGTGACGTAATGGCACAGAGGTCACTGAAGGTGCACAAACTCGTCGACAGAATGAAGGCATCCAATGGGATAACTGTTTTTTGTGGCCGGGCATAAGAAGAGGAGAGTGAGGTTTAGTGGGGATCGGAGGAATTAATTCTTCTCAAAGTAAAAATCTGGAAAACAGAGCCTGAACGGATTATGCAGACAGGTATTTAAGGACCAATTTCTTGAACACTTGAATCATCAAAATAGCTGGCAACAGACCAAATGCTGAATTGGAAGAGACAGATTTTCGATGATCAGCAATCACACGATGGGCTCAGACTCTGCCCTGGGAATCTGCAACAGAGAACTTCAACCGAACTGACCTGAAATATTCAAAATCATTGTCATGAATTTCTATTGATCGAGGGTAAAATAATGAAATATCATGATACATGGAAAAGTGGTGAGGCATTGTGGATATTACTGGAGAGATTTCTGAAAGATTGATTAATGGATGGGATCAAACACTACAGCATGGAAACAGGCCCATCGGTCCATCATATGTGTGCGCCCACTATCAGATCTACCTATACTAATTAATTCCTTGCTCATTGAAATATTTGTGCAAATGTCTCAAGAGTTGTAGGGTCATAAAACACTACTGCATATAACCATGCACTTTATCTTACCTAGAACCCCCGACCTATTAATCTGTCAATTCCTATCAACTGGAGCCGATCCAACACTCTCTGAAATGTTGGAATGATACCCGCCTTCACCACTTTCTGTGGCAGCTTGTTCCACAATCTCGCCACCCTCCGATTAAAGAATAAACCCCTCATGTTCCGTTCTAACATTTCACCTTTCTCTCTCAAACTCTGGTTCTAGACTTACCCATCCTCAATGGAAATCCCGGGTTACATTTTCCCTGCGTACAACGTTCATAAATTTGAGTACTTGAATCAAATCTCCTCTTGTTCTCCTGTGATCTAGGGAATATTCACAACACGTTAAACTCTGCCCAATAAAGCAGGTTCTCAAGTCCTCGTATTATCCTTGTAAATTTGGTCTACACTCTTTCAATCTTCCTGATATATTTCCTATAGATAGGTGACTATGAATGGTCACCATACTTTAAATTAGACCTCACCAATGTCTCATTAAATGTCAAAGCAAAACAAACTCCCCATGCCCCTCACTAAATAATTTGATTGACCAAATCTTATGTAGCAAAAGCAATCCTCCTCTTCCTCCATTGGCATTATACATCGTGTTCCCAAATCCCTCTGTTCCTCCACATTTTTCAATTCCCTGCGGTGCACGCTGCAAGTTCTATCCATGTTTTTCTATCCAAACACCACACACATTTTTGCATTAAATTCCACCTGCATGTTTACAACTGGTCCAGACCCCATTGCAGACTTTGATAACCTTTCTTCCTGTCCACCATACTCTCATTCTTGGTGTCATCCGTAAATACAGTAATCGAATTTACCGCATTGTCTTCCAAAGCATTGATACGGATGCCAAAGAACAGCAGCCCCATTATCCATTCCCGCATCACAGCACTAGTCTCAGACCTCCAGTCGGAGAGGCGACTTCTACTGCCAGTCTGCGGCTTATCCAGTTAAGACAATGTCTTGGCGGGATGAAGAAAAAAATGAATTTTTATCAACCTACCATATGGGATAATCAATTGACTTAATAATGTTCATGTAGAAATCATCGTTTGCCTTTCTTTCATCAAACTTTCCTGCAATTTCCTTAAAAAAATAATAATCCGCAGATTCACTACTACCTGGGAGAGGCAGATTCTCATCATCGCCACCGTAAATCATTACCCCTGAATCTTGATGTTATGTCTTCGGTCCAAAGCTTACTTACCAGTGGAAAGAATACTTCAGTCCCCATCTCATGAACCCGTTTCAGAAACGTGCATGTTTGGTAGCATTCCCTCAGTTTCTTAGTTTGAGCATATAAAATTTACCGGAGAAGATATGACTGATCTTAGATAGTTGATTGTGGGTAAATCCTCGGGCCCCGACGAGATGTATCCCGGGCTCGTGTGCAAAACAACAAGGAAGAGAGCTGGGGCAATGCCAGAGATTATTAAGCGTGCACTGGCTAGTGAACGTGTGATGGGTGATGTGCCACATGAACAGAAGATAACATGTGTGAATCAGTATTCAAGAACAGCAATAGAGAAAACAAAACAGAAAATTATAAAAAAGGTTAGTTTAAAATTTTTCAATAAACATTAAAATTTGAACTACTGAATCACGGAACAGTGAGTACCTCCTTCATATTATCCATATCCAAGCAAATGATCCTGTTTTTATTCTTCCTTAGTCCGAATCTCTAGTTATTCCCTTGCTCTTGATGTATGTATACAATATCATAAGATTTCCGTAGTCTATTTTAACATTCATATATCCCTTCGTTAGTTCTTTGTGGCTTCTTTATAATCCTTGTGCTCATTTGATCCAAATTTACGAAGCTTGACATGTCTTTCTTTTTTTGTTCTTCTTGGCTGAAATCACCACCTCCCTGTACATCCGAGGATCATTTATATTTCAATGTCTGTCCATCCTTCTCTCTGTATTCTGTACAATGATCTTTAACCACTCTCCGCATTTCTGATGTAGACTTGCCAGAAAAATCATTTTTCCCAATTAATGACTTTAAAAAAAAAATCCTGCCTTGTGCCATCACAATTTGCCCTATTCCAATGTAAGACTCTCCCAGAGTTATCATACATCTATTTATCCTGATTCTGATGGATTTGTGGCCACAGTTGCTCAACTACTCACACATAGAAATTCATATTTCCCAACACCGGGTAGTAGTAGTACAGTCTGATCTATTTGATTGGGTCCTTCGTATACTTGAGTTTCACTAAATAGCTCAGTAACTAAACCCGCAAATATGTTCTCCCTTGACTTTAGCTCTGATAGTATCCATGATTGGCTGAGCAACCACTCTCCCTCTCCTCCCCCCACCCCCGACAACTTTAAGTTCGTCTTTAGCTTTTCATGGAATTTAGAGCAATTAAGCTACATTTTTACACTTTATCGTAGATGGACATGTGCAGAATGAACCCCACACTCCAATATTTAATCATAGACAAACAAGTATAAAACGAACCCGCATTCGCTCACGGCCTCAGACCGGGAGATATAGAAGGAGTGTTACCACTATGAATTGTGTGTGTGTGTGTGTGTGTGTGTGTGTGTGTGTGTGTGAGTGTGTGTGTGTGTGTCTGTGTGTGTGAGTGTGTGTGTGTGTCTGTCTGTCTGTGTGTGTCTGTGTGTGTGTGTGTGCGCGTGTGTGTGTGTGAGTGTGTGTGTGTGTGTCTGTGTGTATGTGTGTGTGTGTGTGTGTTTGTGTGAGTGTGTGTGTGTGTGTCTGTCTGTGTGTGTCTGTGTGTGTGTGTGTGAGTGTGTGTGTGTGTGTCTGTCTGCCTGTGTGTGTCTGTGTGTGTGTGCGTGTGTGTGTGTGACTGTGTGTGTGTGTGTCTGTGTGTGTATGTGTGTGTGTGTGTGTGTGTCTGTGTGTGTGAGTGAGTGTGTGTGAGTGTGTGTGTGTGTGTGAGTGTGTCTGTCTCTCTGTGTGTGTCTGTGTGTGTGTGCGTGTGTGTGTGTGAGTGTGTGTGTGTCTGTGTGTGTATGTGTGTGTGTGTCTGTGTGTGTGTGTCTGTGTGTGTGTGGCTGTCTGTGTGTGTGTGTGTGTGTGTGTATGTGTGTGTGTGTGTGTGTGTGTGTGTGTGTGTGTGTGTGTGTGTGTGTGTGTGTGTGTGTGTGTGTGTGTGTGTGTGTGTGTGCGTGTGTCCTTATTATTTCTCTTGACATTGCACTGTTTGTTGTGTTATACACATTGCATGTCCAAGTAACTGTAACTAAGAAAGTTAGTCAGGGGTATAACCGTCTCCAGAGACTGATACCCTATATAAATCACGGTCGTTTGGAATGCAGCAGTTCAGTATCAGCTGGAGCTGTGAATTCAGGAGCAGTAGGAGTGAGAACCTAACTGAAATGGTGTATCTGGTCATCTGGCGAATACGAGAAGTTTACTATCCTTTTATTTCAGTCTTTGCAATTCCCGGTAAGCTACAGTGTCAAATGCCGTTGGTGGGAATCGCAGTTTAATTCCAATGTTGTGATTGTTTCTGTCGCTGGTTGTATTGCCACCTGTAGACATTTAGACATTGTTCCGTGCTGTATCCTCTGGAATCAGTCAATGCTATCTTGTAAAGTCACTGAGGTGGCAAATGCTTCAATTGTAAACTGGCACATGGAATGCTGGGAGCACTGAGCCCCATGAAGCATATAGAAAGAGAAACCAGTTAACACTCGTGTTACGGGCCTCCCTTAGAGCGGGTCTTCCACATATTCTGTTTTGCCTAAATATGCAGTTACAGCATTTATTTAAAAAAAAAATCCGTCCTTCGGCTGTTCTGTCGCTGGCAGGGATCGCCATGGAAGTTGATGATTGTCCGATGGAGGAATTTGGATGTATTCATTTCATCGAAAGGAGATGAGGAAGGCGACGGTAGAAAATGTTCCATCCAGTATTGACTGTCAGTAGGCAGATAACAAGTTTTATCTTTCGTTACCCACTTCACAGTCCTTTCATCAGTTACGCACCTGCATTCAGATAATATTGTTTTTGCCTTGTTCTTTAAACATCTCTGTTTCCGCCAGCTCTCCGCCCTATCTAGACCATTCCAACGTTAAATGCAAAAATAAAATGGTATCTCAAACTGCGGCATTGACTTTTGCTCAGTGTGTTCGTAACTTGCTGTTCCTGTCTCTCTTCCAGCGAACTTGATGGCGATTGTGATCCTGTCCCGGGGAAAGTGCGGTCTCTCCAAATGTGTCACTCGCTACCTGGTGGGAATGTCTGCGGCCGATCTCCTGGTCGCTATCTCCGATCCGCTGCTGAGGTGGACTGCTTGGATTTATTTTCCCCGTTCATTCCTGGACATCACTCCTGTGTGCAGACTCAATATTTGGTTGGTTTTTGCCTGCACTGCGACCTCTGTCTGGCTGACTGTCGCTTTCACCGTCGATCGCTTTGTGGCTATTTGCTGTGAGAAACTGAAAACAAAATATTGCATCGAGATAACGGCGGCTGTGGTTATCGGGACAGTGAGTGTGCTGGCCTGTTTGGAGTGTGTTCCCTGGAACTTTGTATATGAGCCTAGAGAAATTACTGACGGTGTTCCCTGGTTTTGTGTTCTTACATCTAGCTATAAAAACTCTCCTCCATGGACGGCATTTGAAATGTTTCACCGCATTTTAACTCCCTGTCTCCGATTCTTTCTGATTTTGCTGTTTAATATCATGACTGCCAGGCGGATTCTAGAGGCTAGTCGTGCCCGTAAGGGACTCCGGGGAACAAACAGTCGAGAGAATGTCAAGGACCGGGAGACGGAGAACCGACGAAAATCCATCGTTTTGCTCTTCAGCATAACCGGTAGTTTCACATTGTTGTGGGTAACTCAAGTGGTATTTTATATCTATAGACTGATTTCACTGAGTTTTGTTAATTCCGTCAGGGATCCCCGTTACATTATACTACAGACATCGGGAATGCTGCAGGTTCTCAGCTCCTGCAGCAACACGTGTATTTACGCTCTGACTCAGAGCAAATTCCGAGAGGAACTGAAGAATGCGGTGATCTACCCATTGGATATGATTTTGAAATTCATTAATCGTTAGAAATGAATGCTGTATAGAATGAAGTTTCAGCTGCATCATGCTCCCCCTCTCCCCACCCCTCCAATTTTGGGTACATGGAAACAAAGTGATGAACAGCCTTACAAAACAAACAGGAGAAATTCTGCAGGGGCTCGGAATACTTAAGATCACACATATATCAGATTCTTAAAAGAGGGTGACGGCTCGAAAGGTTGTCTGTTTTCTCTTTCAATTAGTTGCTGCCTGGTCTGCAGAGTTTCTCCAGGCTTCAGTGTGTGTTGCCATAGAGTCACAAAACAACCGTGTACAACTAATCCCGACGGTATTACTGGCATTTGCATCCCAGAGAAATTCCCCTTGTTTCTGACCCTCCCCTCCGATTAATTTGAAGATTGAGGCGAAATTTTTACCGGTGATTCACCGTTCTTATGAAACTGCCTGATATTGACAGAGAGAAAGAGAGAGAGCGCGTACGAGCGAGCGTGCGAGAGAGAGAGAGAGAGAGAGAGAGAGAGAGAGAGAGAGAGAGAGAGAGAGAGAGAGAGAGAGAGGAGAGATACATCACGCTACAGAAAATGCGTGAGAACGGCAGTTTGTGGTTGGAGTGAGTTTATTTTAAAGCAGGGTGTGTAACAGTTACGGCAGATGTTCTTGAATCCCGGTCGAGTACGTCCCACGGTGGATCGCCCATTCTGGAGATCTGGATGACAGTAGGGCAGGAACGGCAGCCAAACATTCCAGGTTTCAGAGGATTCACACAGTCCAAAGGGAGGTCGAAGGATTTTGTGGATTTCTGCTGTTGGTCAGGCAGGATGTCATAGAGGCGCTTTCATCGCAGAGGCTCCATCAGTAATAATAGAGCTCAAAAATAAGGATGGTGAAATTGCTGTGATGTTACTATACTTAGCCTCCCAGCAGACAGCATACAGAGGAAAAGATATGTCGACAGGTTATCGGCTGACGTCAATTAGAGCAACGGTAGTTGATGAATAATCTACACAGATTCATTGGGAAAAGCCTAACGCCTAAGCCTTGGATGACGTTATTTGTTAAGTTTGTTCAGGAAGATTTCCCGAAACCTTATATAGGTGTCCACCAGGGAGGGAGACGCAGTTAAATTTACATTGTGAAATGAGCCTAGCGAGATTATTGGAGTTACATCTGGAAATATTTAAGTATTAAAATTCAGGCTGTTTTCAGGTCATCAATTTCATGGATGAGACAGGCCCTTTGGTGGAAAAATACATATTTGGGGAAGGCTATTTCAAGCAGAACTGGGCAGGAATCGGACGGATTCGTCTGGGTACCTATGTTACTGGCTTAGTGCATATCTGACATCTGAAAGTCGATCAAATTCAGAATGTTCCTGTTCTTTTGAGGGAGGTAGAGCAGGAAGAGGACATTCAAGAACTGCAGATGGTGACAGGCATTGTATTTAGTTAAACTAAAAGTAGGATGAGTCTTGTTCAAAATTTCGGAAGTTCAAATTAGACCGAGTCTTGGAGGGGCATATATGATCCAAGAACCAAGTCACACAGTCACACTGTGAATCAGGAGAAATAACAACGGACAGGAAATACCCTCATTGCGTGCGATTATCGGGGATACCAAAGTATTTTAGGCATAGATTGAAACAGCAATTTTCTGTGGAGAGCACAGGGCCACTCAAGGACAATGAAGAGGATTTATGCCTGTAACCAGAGTCAGCATGCGAGGCACAAGATAATTACTTTACATTCATTGGTGTTTACTTAGGAGAAGGACATGGAGAAAAGCGGGATCAGGAATGGAGTATGGTGATATTCTCAGCTTGGGAATATTAAATAGGATGCGGTGACGGGTAAACGGCATTGGCGGGAAATGCTTTTGCGGGTTTAGTCCTCCGGGGACAGACCAGAGGCAGCCAAAGATGCAGTGTGAATTGTCGTCACGGTCATCAGACAGGAAATCAGCCGAGAGGACTGTTTCTTGCTGTACTCTTCACTGTTTATTGTTCAATGATTTGAGGAACAGTGAGCAACGTATCAAATGAGCATGTGACAGAATTCTTATTTCTATTCCGTTTCTGGTTGTCATCTGGGACCACTGGTGCAGTAAGCGATCAACCGGAGCGTTCAACGATGAACGGGGCCGATACTTCAGGAGGATTTACCTGCCGAACTCTGAGAAGAGACTGGGGAAGGGAACTGGGAAATGTTGAAACAGGAGCTTATAAACCTCATAGACTAGACTTTATGGGTTAAATGGTCTACCCCATCCCACAAAGATCCTATGTCCAGTAATGGTAGCAAAAACTCTGACTGGTCTCCATGACACTTTTTATCTGCCATAGTGTATATAAGGTTCGTTTGCACGATAAGGACACACTGATATAAAGTCACTGCCACTGTATTCCAAGCACAATGAGCTGACAGGAAACGGCACTGTCCAATGAAGGCTTAGAGCAGCACAAAACTCTAAAATAAGAAGAGGATTTATCAAAACATGATGGTGGAGAGCTGGGCAAACCTGGGCTTTCGCACTGAAAGGCTGACATAAAAAACTTCACCAGCACAGGCCTTTATGATACCAAACCCTGCAGTGCAAGAACACAGACGTTTACAGCAGTTGGCTCCAGACTAAGGACAGAGATCTTTGCAATTTTCGGCACTATACTGTAAGAAATTTTGATTTTACAACAGCTGGGCACGTACTGCAAGCGTACAAATCTATAAAAAATGGCACCGTACTGTTAGGATACAGATGCTTATGACTATAGCCCGCATGCTGTAAGAGACAGGCCTTCACAACAACTGGGCATATAAAATCCTTTATAGGCACGAAAATGAGATGGAAGGACACATGCTGACACTTAACTGGCTTTGTGCTGTGATGAAAGACCTGTATGTAACGCGCTGTAAGGGTTCACTGCTGATGCAATGACGTCTCTGCAGTGGCAGTGTTTGTACCCGTCTTTGGAATGTGTGTCCTCCAATAAGAGTCTGCTCTTCCTCCTTGTGGCTCTGAGAGAAGGAATTTCAGGGTATTTGTCGGGGAAACTTGCTGACAGTAGGCGCGAGTGGAGGGAAGAGGTAGACTGCTGGACGGATTGGACTTGGAGCGAGGATGCGAGGGTCCGCGACACTCGAGTTAGACCGATGGGGGATGCAGGGACGGAAATGTGAGCTCCGACGTGCGCATTGGGCAGTTTTATGTGAACTGACGCATTTTTTTCTTGTTTTCTGGATCTTTACTAACCTATAACCAAATTTAGAATTAAAATGCTTAGTCTTTTAATTGCAGATGGTGCACTGTTTCTACTTTCGTGGCACTGATTTGTAACGGGGGAAGATATGACGCAACATGCATCCAAACACCATTACTCAAGTTTGGACCGGCCTCAAGCAGTCTTCCCCTAGATTAACCCGCCAGCCGAACCTGACGGTTTTAATTGTGGGGATATCGTTGTTGGATTGATTTCGGCAATGTGTGAATACCCTGAGCATTGAGCTAGTTGGGTCGATAGTCGTACTTCGAATTGATTGCTAATTCGCCTGTTAAGTACTGTTAAACTTGCGATAGTGGGCGGAGTTTTGATAAAATAGCGGCCTAGCTGTCGTTAAAACTGATTATTCCGTACCCTGATTCTGCCATAACCCTGATTTTCACCTCTGCGTCGCTCTACGCAATACCGAGCATGCGTTGGTGTACGTCAAAGCGCTAGTTGGCGGTGGGTTTTCCATGCCGCTGTTTAGTGTTTCTTCGTGAGAGACATGGACGAGGAAATGCATTTCAAACATTTTCGCATGTCGGCAGGTTGATCTGACAATTTGGTTCATTTATTTCGCAACGGTGTACGCACCGCCAAAAGGCATGGCGGACTAAAAGCATCCGGAAATGCGTAGGAGGAAATGCGATGCTACCAAGCGGATCAATCACAGTTGTTGCAGTCTGCGTCGCCGTGACGCGTGAGTAGCTTTTCTGCACGTCACCCTACAGCATAGGGTACGGCACAAGTAAGGCGTAGGATACGCGGCAACTACTGCGTCGATATGACGCACCAGTATAAATTAGCCTTAATACTGACCAGCGCTGACGTAATGGTGGGTGAACGAACGGACCCAATCACAAGTTGGGGTTCCCACAGCTGGGTGTGGGAATTTCAAAGTCGTCATTGCTCCCCAAATTCGATCAATATGTGGACTTTGCAACGAGAGGGGAGAACGCGTTGGAGATCATTTATACAAACTTTCCCGACGTGTACCGGGCGGAACACCGCTCCCACCTTGGTTATTCAGACCACATCTCTGTTATGCTAGTACCAGCATACGGACCGCTAGTTAGGCGCTCCAGACTAGTTCAGAAGCAGGAGAAAACCAGACCAACAGGAGCCATCTCTGTTCTTCAAGACTGATTTGAGCACACTGACTGGTACATGCTCAAGGAGGCTGCAACCGATGGTGACTCTGCCAACGTAGAGGAGTACACGGCATCAGTGACCAGCTGCATCAGCAAGTGCACGGACGACGTCACTGTGGCCAAGATCAACACTGCACGCGCTAAGCAGAAGCCATGGATGACGGCGTAGGTGCGTGCGCTGCTGAGGACCCGCAAATACCAACCACATATTGAGTCTGCACACTGGAGTGATGCCCAGGAATGAACGGGGAAAATAAATCCAAGCTGTCCACCTCAGCAGCGGATCTGCAGACTTTCTCATGTTTTTCGCTGAGCAACCAGTTCATCTGACATTTGCTATGCCGACCTTTTCCTGTCTACTTTATCCTTTCGTATTTGTGTTTGTGTGCGTGTGTGTGTGTGTGTGTGTGTGTGTGTGTGTGTGCGTGCGTGTGTATGTGTGTGTCTTCGTTCACGTGTATGTGTGTTGGACAATGTGTGTGGCCAGGAGGGATGTGAAGTACTGAAGGAGGGTTTAAACTGGAAAACCGCAAAGAAAGACGATAGGGATAGGACAGTGCTGGTGAATTCCTTACAGATGAATATCAATCATCAAAAGCGTGAACTCTGTGAACGTGGCTGCGTGGTGACAACACTCAACCTTTGGCATTAGAGCTCAACCACATGAGTGGAAAATTGCGAAGGTAACGCCCGCGAATTTTGATGCGCTTATCTACAATCAGCCCAGTATTTACATCAGAATCAATGGTGTGGAATTCAAGTGTTCGTTCTAGTGACTGTAACGAAGGAAGCTAGTCAGGGGCATAATCGTATCTCTGGAGACCGATCCTCTGTATAAATCGGGCCGTTTGGAAAGGATCAGCTCAGAGTGTCTGCCGGAGCTGTAGAGTCAGGAGCAACAGCGGTCACACATTCTCACTGAAATTGAGTATCCAGTCATCTGGCGGATAGAGGACGTCTACTATCTTTTTATTTCAGCCTTTGGAATTCCCGGTAAGCCGCAGTGTCAGCTGCCGTTTCTGGGAAATGAGGATTAATTCCAATATCGTAATTATTTCTGTCGCTGGTTTCAACTGTCACCCGTCCAGTCCTAATACTCCAATGTTCAGGAATTGAATGCAAAAACAAGGAATGTGGATTCTGGTATCTGGATCGGAAGACCGCTGCAGAAATGTCGCGATTCCCCCAACACCTGTGGAACGCAACGGGTCAGGCAGTGATCTCCCAGCTGCCTGTATTCAATGGTGTTGTGATCAGGTCTCTGTGCTTTTGGTCTTGTTGCAGGTGAACTGCATTTGGTAATATTGTTCCACATATATTATAACAATTGATTCTCTACGTTTATTTGGGAGCGGTTGTCTGAGTTAGGTGTAACAATTAAACCATCGACTGGTAGTAATACTTCAGTAAATGTGTGCAGTTGCATGCTGTATCAGAAACATTGTGGATCTTTAATACAAGTCTACAATATGACTGAATGTGAAGCAATTGATGGACAACACAATGAAGTCGTTGCTGAGCAATTACCGCCATCGACGTGTTGTTTCATATCTATCAGTACTGTGAGATGTCTTCCTTTTTGTCCACATCTGACCCTGCTACAAACATGGGACTACGACACCGAGCTCTGGCTGGACGTAGAGTTCCTCTCCCCGGCGGATTCTGTGGGAGGCGCCGTGTCTGTCTGTCAGGTTGTGTCAGACTGCGCTGTGTCTGATGGTAGGTCGATGCTCTGTTATGAAGTCAGTGAAGATGCAGATGTGGGAACAGGAAACTCACCCGGGGAATTCTAGAAGCACGAAGCCCGAAGCAGCTTTTGTGGAAAGAGAAGCGAGTTAACACTCGTGTCAGAGGCCTCACTGAGAACGGTTCTGAGGAAAGAATCGTCAACTGCTTTTCCACAAATTCCTTTTTTACTTAGAGAAGCGTTTCCAGTTTCAGATTTCCCCTGCCACTTCGGTCATCAGTAAGGAATCTGTATTCTGATCATATTGATCTTATTTTACTGCATAAACTCCTTCTCTGTCTCCGTCAGCTCTGCGACCTCACTCCACCCTCCCACCGGTAAAGGCAACAATAAAGTGAAAACATGAAAGGATCCGCTCACACTGCTGCATTGCTCTTTGTTCAGTATATTCCCTACATGCTGTTCCCTGTCTCTCTTCCAGGGAACTTGGTGGCGATTCTGATCCTGTCCCGGGGAAATGTGTCAAATGTGTCACTCGCTAATTGATTGGAATGGCAGCAGCCGATCTCCTGGTCGTTATCTCCGATCCGCTGCTGACGAGGACATCTCAGATTTATTTTAACCGATCATTCCTGTTCATCAGTCCTGTGTGCAGACTCAGGATCTGGTTGGTATTTGCGAGCACTGCGACCTCTGTCTGGCTGACTGTCGCTTTCCCCGTCGACCGATTTGTGGCTATTTGCTGTGAGAAGCTGAAAGCAAATTATTGCACCGAGAGGACGGCGGCTGTGGTTATCGGGACAGTGAGTGTACTGGTCTGTTTGGAGAGTGTCCCCTGGGGATTTGTACATGAGACTCGAGAAATAATTTACGGTGTTCCCTGGTATTGTGTCTTTGCACCGTACTTCAAACTCTCTCCCTCGTGGACGGCATTTGAGATGTATCACCGAATTTTAACCCCTTGTGTTCCATTTTCTCTGATTTTCCTGTTCAATATTCAGACTGTCAGGCGGATTCTCGCGGCCAGTCGAGCTCGTAGGGGGCTCCGGGGACAAAAGAGTGGAGAGAATGACAAGGACCGGGAGATGGAGAACAGACGCAAATCCAACGTTTGCTCTTCGGCATAACTGGTAGTTTCATATCGTTGTGGGTAACACAGGTGGTATTTTATATGTTTCAACGGATTTCAAGGAGTTTTGTTTATTCTGTCACTGATCCCCGTTACATCACAGAATACTCATCGGGAATGCTCCAGGTTCTCAGTTCCTGCACCAACACGTGTATTTACGCCCTGATTCAGAGCAAATTCCGAGAGGAACTCAATAATGCGGTGAAATATCCATTGAGTTGGATTTTGAAGCTGATGAAACGTTACGAATAAATGGTGTAAACTATTACAATTCAGCTGCCTTCCTGCTCCCTATTCTCTTCTCCCACTTGTGGGTAAATTTAAACAATGTGATAAGCAGAGTTACAAAACAAACAGGACAAAATCTGCAGACGCTCGAAATACAAAACGACACACCCGAAGTCAGATCTGGGTCCGAAACGACGACTGTCTTCTCTTTTCAAAGCTGTTGAGTGGTCTGACGAATTTCTCCAGCGTTTTGAGTGAGTTGTCTTCGAATTACAAAGCAATTGTTTAAAGCTGTTCCCGATGGCATCACTGGGCTTATCGTCCCAGAGAAATACCCGTTGCTCCTCACCTTGTCTTCCGATTAAATTGAAGCTTGAGCTGAATCTGTGTGTACCTGCCGATCTGTGGGAGAGTTTGCCGAAGGGGGCAAAGGGAATATTGAACCAGGAGCTAGTATAGACTCGAACAGTTAAACGGACCCCGTCTCACAATGCTCCTGTGCCCAATAATAGTAACAAATTTCCTCCAAATCTCCAACAGACCTGTAATCCACCCAGGTGCACAAGGTCATTTTGAGTAATAACGGCAGATTTCTGTAAAGACACTCGTCCTGTTTTCTCAGCACAATGAGCTGCCAGAGCACAGCACCTCCCAGTGAGGGCACAGAACAATACAAAACTCTAGAACAACGCCAGGCTTTATTAAAGCACAACCCTGATGGGGCAGAGCTGGGCAATACCAGTATTGCACTATAAAGCTGACATAACAGTCATAGTCAGCACTGTATTGTAAGGTCACAGGCCTTTATAATAGCAAGCACCATCCTGTAGGGATACATACGTATATTTACAACAGCTGGCTCCTGAGTAAGGTCAGAGGTCATTGCAATAGGCGGCACCATGCTAGAAGTAAAGTTGATTTTGCAACAGCTTGTCACGTACTGCAAGCCTACAGATCGTTAGAACAGGTGGCAAGGTGCTGTAAGGATACAGATGTTTAAAACTGCAGGCTGCATGCTGTAAGGAAATATGCTTTCACAACAACCTGCATAGACCTGCAATTGTGTACAAAAAGACCGACACAGCCTCGGGAATACACTGGGAAGGCAGAGACTCTTATTACACACCGACACCGAACAGCCTTGTGCTGAGTGATCAAAGACCTGGTCAATCCATGAGATGAACATACATTTAACTGTCATGCAATACCCTGGATCATATACTTTTTTACTGTGATGTTATTCTGTATTTATTTTTGTGCTGTTCTCTACAAGCTTGATTGGGTTACCCTTGGGGATAAGAGGTAGGAGAATTGTGTGCCATCCAATCAGGATGCGGGGATGGACGGTAGGATTCTCTGGTGAGGAACACTAAGTGTGGGCTTGGGGCTTTCGTAAAGTTGATGAAGAGAGAAGAGATCGTAGTACTCGAAATGAATCGGGGTTGTGATTCGACAAACGCCTGAGAAAGATCTAAGCTGTTTCGGCGATGGGGTAACCGTGAGTAGTAACTTGTACGCAGCAGACCGCACATGAAACACACGTGTTTCGTTCCTCCGTCAATGTGTAATTCATCTGATTGTCTCCGAGAGAGGTTAAATCTAAACAAACTACAGTGAGCTTCGAATTCACCCTCGATTATTACATAAAATAACAATTAATATTGCTATTATCGTTATTCTTTTGCTTGGCTTTGCTCAGTTTGTTGTGTTATACATATTGACTGTTTTGACCGTCCTTTTACTGCCGTCCTTCAAGGATTTTATTTTGTTTCTTGGATCCCCGCGGGAAAGTAATTCTCATTGCCGTACCTGATATATGTATATAGATATTCTGTGATGCTAAATTTACCTTCTGCTTTCAACTTTGAACCTATAGGACTGCAGGCTATTTTCCATGCTGTACGACTTAAAACGTTTGCGTTGCAAAACAAGGAAGAGTTGCCAGAAACAACAGAAAGTGAACATAATCCAGTCCGGAATGATTAATCCGATATTCTCAAATCTATAATAGTGTTATACACACGTTACTGAGCTCCCCGGCAGATGTATGCTTAAGAACGAGGGTGGAAAATGCAGTTTCAATATAGAGACCAACAACGTGTCTGAATGTCCCGGATGTCATTCTGTCCAAACAACAGCCGCTGCTGAGAATGTGACACAGACACTCTTCACCGAGGCCTCTTTCTCATCAAACCCCGGAGCCCGAATCCCTAGTAATATGACCCGTGGTCCTGCTCTCGGTTGTGAGTAAAACTAAATCTTTATCTTAATCGCGTCTTTCTCATACTCCCAAATAGACAGCGATTTGATCGCTGCTGTAAAATGACAGTGATTGCATTATAAAAAACCGCATGTGACAAAGGATTGTCAGCAGTTGCATTCGAACCTTCGTCTCCAGTTGGAGAACAGAACACTCGCGTTTACTTGGAAGCGTCTTTCCCGCCTTAAGTCTGGCGGCTTAGACCTCTCGGCCACCCAGACAGTCCCTGCAGTGCCCTCTTCACATCGGTGATAAAGAGCTCTATTTCGGAATGGACTAAATGACGGCTTTGTCGAGAGGGTATACATACAAACACACACTACATCCTGGGATTTTAAATGTACTTGGACGTGATGCATTTTCTCAGGTTTCCCGGCATGTGCGGAATCAGAGCGTACAGCATCACAGTACTTGAATTGTGTTGCACACCGTTCAGACCATCCTCCATAGAAACGATGACGAGGATCTGTAGAGCGTGCAAAAGAGTATCACCAAGATGCGACCTGAAATAGACGGTTTGTGCAATAACGAAAGTTTAGACAAACTTGTTCTATTTCTCTGGAGCATCGGAAGTGAGGGGGATTCTGATAGACGTTTCTTAGATTTTCAGGAATAGATATTGGTAAAGCACACATAAGTTATCTCCATTCCAGGGTTTACATGTCTTAAAACGATCCCCGCTTAGGGCATACATTTCAACTAAGAGTAGCACCCTGGCTGGCCTCAGGCTGCTTTCGGCCCCGTCAAGCTGGATAATCAGCTTGAGCAGATGCTGTGTGATATTATTGAAAAATATACCTGACATAATCACTATATATACCTGAAATATAACCACTATGTACTAGCCTTTTACTACACTATGTAATCACTCCTATGTACTGAATATTACTATGTATTATTTTACTAGACACATTTTGCTATGTACTGTTTTACTAAATACCCTGTATTCGCTTAGCTACATACTGTGGCAATTAAAGAACACCTGTTTAGCTAGCAGCACTAATTAGCTGAAATGTACTCCATGTATTATACTCAGCCTTTGTTTAGTATGAGATAGTGGCGGACAGGATGACACGAGGAGGAATGTAATGTGAGGGAGGTTGTCTGGAAAAAATAACCTTGGCCAGGAATGGGGCCGCAATGCGAACTGGAGAGAAATAAGGGTGGCGCACCGAGAGCTAGGCAAGAGCGATTGATTAGTTAATGTATTGTTACGTACTCGTGACACATGACAGTGGTAGTCTTGTCACGTGACTGGGGTTGAAGCTATACTGGACTTGAGGTATGGTCTTGTGATGGTGGTGTAACGTCATTTGCCCGCCAGTAGAGATCATGTGGCAGGGTTTTTTTTCAGGTTATTAAAGGTAGACCCCACCTGTGAGGAGGGGCAGTTCGTGGCTGGCTTTGCCAAGTTGACTTCATGCCACCTCTTGATTTAAGTGATGACGCAGTTTAGTTGAAGGATGAAATTTTTATCTAATGCCTAAAGTTTAAAAGGTCATTGCCGGCAGGTTGTTTATGATTCTGCTAGTTCGAGAAATTAGTGGAGAGTGAAGTTCGAAGTTCGGGAGTTAAAGATCGAGGAGAATCGCTTTCTACGGTGAAACGGGTTTCGACCTTTGATCTTTATTTGGAAGGATTTTATTGACTATCTTCGTGTTAATCCCTGGGTTTTACTAGAAAGGATTGAAGGTAGTGGAGAAGGAAAGGTCAGTGCCTTTAAGCCGTTCTGTTTCGTAAATTCTTCGTGGGAAGTTCGACGTCGGGGATCGAAGCCAAGCGACGTGCAAGAGAATTGAAATCGTCTTATAAAGTCTCTCCTTTTAAATGGACTGTGAGCATATCGAACTTTTGGCAATACCACTTTAAAGAACTGTTTTTGCAATATCGCTTTAAGAACTGTTTGGGCTGCGGCACAGCAGCTGTTTCCTGTTACGTTAGGGTTTGTTTACTTTTGGGGGGTTTGTTTTCTGTGTTTTATAAACGTGTTGTTTGTTATAAAAAAAACCCTTGCCGAACTCATGTATTTATTGTTGCCTGAAAACGTAACAATAAATATGGGGGCTGCGTCTGGATTGGATCGTTTGAGTTTAAATGCTTGCTAACTTTTGAATCGGTGTTTTGGAAACGGGGATTACTCCGTTCTTTTGTTTGATTGGCTTGTGCTTGGTATTCGGCAACGATGAATATTGATAAGTTTCTGGTTTCGCCAGGTGCGGAGTTGTTCGCAAAGGCGAAAAAAAAACTGAGGTATTTGAGATAGCTCGTAGATTGTAACTTAAAGGTATTTTGACGACCACAGAGAAAAATCGCGTCACACTATGTGGTCTCGGGTGTTTTTGATGATTCGGTTTTAGAGTCGTTTCCAATAAGTAATCTGGAGATGCAGTTGCAAATGGAACAAAAGAGGTTGGAACAGAGTAAATCTGATTTGGAGAGGTGTAAATTGGAGGCGGATCAGAAGAAGAGGCAATTTGACTATGCAATGGAGTAATTAATGTCTGGGAAACAGTCTTCTGGTTCAAGAAAACTGTTTGTTGCTAGTCAAGAAATTAAATTGGTCCCTCCATTTAGTAAAAAAGAAGTGGAAAGATATGTTCAACATTTTGAAACTATTGCTCGGATGTCAGAGTGGCCGAAAGATAAATGGGCAGTGTTGTTACAGATTGTAATTAAAGATAAAGCACGACAAGTTTACCCAGTTTTAACTGCTGCGCAAGCACTTCATTATGATATTGTGAAGATCATTATCTTAAACGCATATGAATTGGTCCCAGAAGCTTATAGGGAAAGATTCAGAAGTTTGAAAAAGTCTGTGGAAAACACTTATGTGGAATTTGCCTATGACAAAGCTATGCGTTTTGAGAGATGGGTTTCTTCTAAGAATGTAAATAGGGACTATGATACATTGAGAGAGCTGATTTTAATGGAGGAATTTAAAAGAAGCATTCCTGTTGAAGTAAGGACCTACTTAAATGAGAGGGATACTAGTAAATTGCAGGACTGTGCTAGATTAGCTGATGAGTATGTTTTAATCCATAAGAATAAATTTCCTCAGAGCAGAAATTTTAAGAGGAAAAATAACATGGAGACTCAAGGTGAATCGGAAATTAAATCAGAGGTTAATGAGAAAGGAAAGCCTGTGAAGGAAAGACAGTTTTCTCTTACTTGTAACTATTGTAAGAAGCCTGGCCATGTAATAGCTAACTGTTTCAGATTGAAAAAGAAAGAGAAGGAAGCAGTTCCAGATGTTTGTGTGCAACATACTGAAGCACCTGTAAAGTTACAGGGTTTGATAAACACAAATGAGGCTTTGTTAGAGTCTGACCAAGTTAGAAAGGGATATGATCATTTTAAAACTGAAGGGTTTGTATCCTTGAAAGAAGGATCTACTCTGGTGCCAATAGGAATACTTAGGGATACTGGTGCTTCTCAATCACTGATGTTAGACAGTGTTTTGAAGTTTAATGAAGAATCTGATACTGGTGAGGTAAATTACATAAGTGATTTTATGCCTGTACATTTAAAGTCAGGATTAGTTACAGGATTTGTTAAAGTAGGATTAAAGCATAGCTTACCTGTGAAGAGTATTTATTTAGTGGTAGGTAATGACTTGGCAGGTGGACAAGTTTTTCTGAAGTGCATTTGACAATAGAGTCAGAGGAACCAGAGTTGAATTCTAACACAGATTCTTCCTGTGTTGTGACTAGAGCTATGCTAAAAAGATTGATGCATAGAATGAGGTTGTTACTCCGGTCTGTTCAAGTCAGGATTCGTGTTTTGAGGATGTGTCAGAGACTTTCTTATATTCGTTGTTTGAACAAAATTCTGGGAGTAAGTCTGACTATAAAGATTTATATCTGTCTCGGAAGGAGATGAGAGCAGAGCAGAATAGAGACTCTGAGTTTATAAAATTAAGAGAGCAGGCTTTAGTAGATAGTGAAATTGATAAGGTGCCAGTTGGATATTACTTGGAGAAAGGAGTGTTGATGAGGAAGTGGAGATCGCCTACAATTCCTGCAAGTGAGGATTGGAATGTTGTTTACCAGGTAGTTGTTCCGAAAGTTTATCGAAATGAGATTTTGACTTTAGCTCATAGTGTGCCTTTAGGTGAACATTAAGGGGTAAGGAAAACTGTGGACAAGATTTTAAAACATTTTTACTGGCCTGGACCAAGAAAATATGTGGCGATGTTTTGTAAAACGTGCCATACTTGTCAAATTGTGGGTAAACCAAATCAGGTTACACCAGTAGCTCCATTACAACCTATCCCAGCATTTGGTGAACCACTTTCTAAAGTTATTGTAGATTGTGTTGGTCCATTACCAAAGACAAAAGCTGGTTATCAGTATTTGTTGACTATCATGTGCACTTCGTTCAGGTTTCCAGAGGCAGTACCACTTAGGAATATAAAAGCTAAAACTGTGACAATGGCCCTTATATTTTTTTTTACTTATTTTGGATTACCTAAGGAGATACAAACTGATCAAGGCAGTAATTTTATGTCTGGATTGTTTCAACAGATAGTTTATAAATTGGGAGCTAAGCAAATCACTTCGTCCGCATACCATCCAGAATCGCAGAGTGTCTTGGAGAGGTTTCATTCTATCCTCAAGAATATGATTAGGACATTTTGTGTGGAAAATGAAAGTGAGTGGAATGAGCGAATAAACTTACTTTTATTTGCAGTAAGGGAATCGGTGCAGAATTCTTTAGGTTTTAGTCCATTTGAACTTGTATTTGGGCATAGTGTTAGAGGACCTTTAGCTTTATTGAAAGAACAGTGGATTAGTAAGGAAGTACACACTAATTTGTTGGACTATCTTTTGAAATTTAATGACAGGTTACATAAATCTTGTAGCTTAGCTAAGGAAAATTTAAAGTTGGCTCAGGAGAAAATGAAGACTTGGTATGATAAAGAAGCTAGGATGAGGATGTTTAAGCCTGGAGATAAGGTGTTGGTTCTTTTTCCAGTGCAGTCAAATCCTTTACAAGCTAGATTTCATGGGCCTTATGAAATTGTGTCTAAAATCAATGATGTGTATTACGTGATAAAAACTCCAGATCGTAGAAGGTCAGCACAACTTTGCCATATAAATATGATAAAACCATATTTTGAGAAACAATCTGATACTGTGACTGT
Source organism: Hypanus sabinus (assembly GCF_030144855.1). NCBI lineage: Eukaryota > Metazoa > Chordata > Chondrichthyes > Myliobatiformes > Dasyatidae > Hypanus > Hypanus sabinus. Next base: position 813,980 of record NW_026781815.1, read on the forward strand.
TGTGGTTAGCGAGAATGAGTTTGATTTAACTAGGAACATGATAGATGATTCATCTGACTTTCATTCTAAATCCAACATTGTTTCTGTTAGGTTACCAAATTCAACCATTCTGGAAAATATTGATGAAAAATTAGCACATTTACAGTTAGAGCAGAGACAACAGATGAAGGAGTTGATTTTTAAATATAAGGAGTTGTTTCCAGATGTTCCGAGAAGGACTACTATAGCTTCACATGATGTAGATGTTGGAGATGCCAAACCTATTAAGCAACATCCCTATAGGATGAACATGGAAGAATGTGAACTTGCTGAGAAAGAAATTGAATATATATTAGAGAATAATATCATTAGATATTCTAACTCGAATTGGAGTTCGCCATGTGTAATGCTGCCAAAACCAGATGGTAGTATTAGGTTTTGTACGGATTATAGGAAGGTGAATGCTGTAACGAAAACAGATACATATCCAATTCCTAGAGTAGATGATTGTGTAGATAAAGTTGGAAAAGCAAAGTTCCTTACAAAGATTGATTTATTGAAAGGGTATTGATGTGTTCCATTAACGGACAGAGGTAGACAGATTTCTGCATTTGTATCTCCATCTGGGTTATATGAGTATAATGTTTTTCCGTTTGGGATGAAGAATGCCGCAGGTACTTTCCAGAGGATGATTAAATTTGTGATTCAGGGATTGAAAGATACTGATGCTTATATTGATGATTTAGTGCCAGGAAATGATACTTGGGAAGCACACATTATTGCGATGGAGAAATTGTTTGAAAGGCTTTCAAAAGCTAACTTAACTATTAATTTAGCTAAGAGTGAATTTGGACATGCCACTGTGACTTACCTTGGTTATGTTGTGGGCAAGTTAAGGTAGCTCCTGTTCAGGCAAAAGTTCAGGCAATTTTAGAGAGTCCCACTCCGAAGGGGAAAAAGACTCTCAGAAGGTTTTTGGGAATGGTAGGACATTATCGGAAATTTTGTAAGAATTTTGGTAATGTTGCCCTTCCATTAACTAACCTTCTGCGGAAGAATGAGAAGTTTGTATGGACGGTGCCTTGTCAAGAAGCATTTGAACAATTGAAATCAATGATATGTCAACAACCTGTGCTTAAGGCACCTGACCTTGGGAAACCTTTTTCATTGGCTGTGGATGCTAGTGATGAGGCTGCAGGAGCAGTATTAATGCAAAGGAATGAGGGTGATGAGGTTGATCATCCAGTAGCTTAATTTTCTAAGAAATTTAATAAGCATCAAAGAAACTATTCGACAATAGAGAAAGAATTGTTATCTCTTGTTTTAGCTTTGGAATATTTTGAGGTATATGTTAGTACAACTCAAAAACCACTTATTGTTTACACTGATCATAATCCGTTAGTTTTCCTGAGTAAGATGAAAAACAAAAACAGAAGATTATTAAATTGGAGTTTGATGTTACAAGAGTACAATATTGTGATAACTCATATTAAATGTAAAGATAATTTGGTTGCTGATTGTCTATCTCGATGTTGAATGTACACTGTAATTTTTTTGGAGTGTTTTTTTCAATTGTAACACTCCTACTGTATTGTGAGTTATAAGCTGTTATATGATGGTATTGTATATTGTGTATGTTATAAAATTTATACCTTTGTTTTTCTTGTAAGCAATTGTTAAAAAATTTTGTTCTTGTCAGAGCAAAAATTTTTTTTTGGAGGGAGGTGTTACGTACCCGTGACACATGACAGTGGTGCCCTTGTCATGTGACTGGGGTTGAAGCTGTACTGGTCTTGAGGTGATGGTCTTGTGATGGTGGAATGACGTCATATTCCCGCCAGTAGAGATCATGTGACAGGCTTTTTTTTCAGGTTATAATAGGTAGAACCCACCCTGTGAGGAGGGGCAGTTCGTGGCTGGATTTGCTAGGTTGACTTCATGCCACTGCGTGTTTTAAGTAATGACGCAGTTTAGTTGAAGGATGAAGTTTTTATTTAATGCCTAAAGTTTAAGAGGTCATTGCCAGCAGGTTCTTTATGATTCTGCTAGTTCGAGAAATTAGTGGAGAGTGAAGATTGGAAGTTCGGAAGTTAAAGATCGAGGAGAATCGCTTTCTACGGTGAAACGGGGCTGTCCTTTGTTTGATCCTTATTTGGAAGGATTTCGTTGAATATCTTCGTGTTAATCCCTAGGTTTAACTAGAAAGGATTGAAGGTTGTGGAGAAGGAAAGATCAGTGCCTTTAAGCCGTTTCGTTTCGTAAATTCTTCGTGGGAAGATCGACTTCGGGGATCGAAGCAAGCGACGTGAAAGAGAATTTAAATCGTCCTGTAAAGTCTCTCCTTTTAAATGAACTGTGAGCATATCGAACTTTTGGCAATACCACTTTTAAGAACTGTTTTTGGAATATCACTTTAAGAACTGTTTGGGCTGCCGCTCAGCAGCTTTTTCCGGTTACGGTAGTGTTTGTTTACTTTTGGGGGGTTTGTTTTCTGTGTTTAATAAACGTGTTGTTTGTTATAAGAAACCCTTGCCGAACTTATATATTTATTGTTGCCTGAATACGTAACAGTACTGACGATTAATATTTTCCTGTGGAACATCCAGGCAGAGTAAACTCTATCCACTACCTCATCGGTCTTCCCTTTTTTATCCAGTTCTGATTCTATGCAGCCAGATTTCACTAGATCCCAGGCCACCTGATTTTCTGGAAGTGTGCACATTCGGGAACTCAGTCTAATAGATTACACAATTCATATACCCCACATCGAATCTTCTGTTTCATCTCCTTAGTTTTTACTGTTTCATGGGATTTATTCAGGCTTATTAGGGATACAAAACCATACTGACTATCTCCAAAAAGAATACGGTTCTCCATAAATTCCGCCTCAAAGAAGCCTTTCCAGTACCTTGCCCTATATTGACTCACTGACCTGTAATTCTCAAGACTATCTCTATTGCATTTTTTGAACAAAAAAGAACATCTTCCATTCTCCAAATCTCCCGTACAACTTATAGTAGCCAGTGCTGACGCAAATGTAATGTCCAAAAGCCCAGGAATATCTCCGCTCGCTTTTTCTAATTACCTGGATTACATACCGTCTAGCACCGGAAACGGTTTATATTCATGTATTTCCACTTTCTACCTCGTAATTCTAAGCATCTGCGTGCCTCAGCACACCTGCCTTTTGTCGCTGTATTCATCAAAGTCTCACTCACTGGTGAATACCGAAGCAAAGTATCATGAAGGATTTTCACTGCCTCCTTGCATTCCATGCACGTTTCCTTTTTTTATCTCTTATGTTTCCCACACTCTCTCGCATCATACTCCTGTTTGTCACCTACCTTAATTCGGCCCTCCCATGCCTTCTCATTTCCCCTTTTAATTTTTCTAAATCCGTTATTAAATCCCTCCTGGTTACATTGTGAATTTCACGCCCTGCTTGATCGTTTCTTCCAGAGCATCAAGTATGTTTCTTTCTTCTTTTTGGAGAGCTGTTCCATATCACTTTTCAACCAGGGTTACTTTACGGTGCCATCCCATCCCCGCCCCAATGAAGCAAGCCAATGCTGAACCTCAATCTAGTGCTCCACTAACAGTCTCCATATTTCTCTTGTGCATTTGAAGGAACAAATCGCTTCCCTAATTCGGCTCCCACGCTCCTACCCAATAGTATCGAATAAGTACATTCCATATTGTCTGATGCTATCCCAGTGTAAGGTATGTGGAATAACTGTGCTCCATTGTTCTGAGATGCTGACACGCGGAGATATCAATTACCTGATGAATTTCACTTTCTAGTATTAGCACAGAATGTACTGTTCACTCGTCCGCCTGTCCGCTACTTCTGCCGGGTCACCTTCCCGTCCACAACTGAGAAATTCAGTCACATCTAAATCTTTTAAACAGGGGAATTGCCGATGAATATCAGTGAAGTTTAAGTTGCCTGTGACGACCGCCGTGTTAATATAAAAACCGTTGGAAAATCTATGTGCCGATCTGTCACTGTCCCTGTGTGTTGTTTTCGTGGTGATGGGAGTTCTGTACCGAATACCCTCAAACGAGTGTTTGTTCCCTTCCAATGTCTAAGTTCTACTCACAGTCGATTAACATACTATCCCACCACAGTGCCTTCCCTTTCTGAAGCTGCGATACTGTCACACTGTCCTTATGTTTAAAAGGCTTTCCTTTTACTCTCTTTTACCCGATTAGGAACATTTTGAAACATCTGAACCCCGAAAAGTCCGGAAGTCATTCCTTCCTTTGCAATTGAATTGATTTTATTTCTTACATCCTTCACATGCATGAGGAGTAAAATTCTTTAGGTTACGTCGCCATCTCAAGGGACATTCCGCAACCATAGTAATTTATAACAAATACATCAACAACTATAACATAGAGATACAATCAAATCAGCGTGAGTTCATCAGTATGATGGCCTGGGGGATGAAGCTGTCCCGGAGCCTATTGGTCCTGGCTTTTATGCTGCGCTACCTTTTCCCGGCATAAGATCAAAATCTATCTCCCGATCTGTCACTGTCACCGTGTATTGTTTTCTTTTCGGTAATGCGGTTTCTGTACAGAAAACTTTCACACGAGTGTTTCTTGCCTTCTTACATCTGAGTTCTACTCACATTCTATTAACATACGATACTAGCACAGTATCCACCCGTTCCGCAGCTATGATGCTATCACACTGTCCCTGTGGATCAAAGGTTTTCTCTTTACTCTCTTTTGCACGACTTTGAACATTTTGAAATATCGAACCCGAGATTTCCGGAAGTCATTCCTGCCCTTGTGATTTACTTTATTTCTTACATCCATCACATACATGAGGAGTAAAATTCTTTACATTACGCCTCTGTCTAAATGCGTAATGTGCCATCCTAGTAATTTATAATAATTTATAATAATTAGAACAGTCAATGTAACAAAGAAATAAACACATGTCAGCATGAGTTAATCAGTCTGATGGCCTGGGGGATGACCCTGCCGCGGAGGCTGCTGATCCTGATTTTTAAGCTGCGGGAACGTTTCCCAGATAATGGTCAAATCTCTCTGATAGCTTGGAATTTATTCATTTGGGATATCCAGGCACATGATTGTTTGAATTTATGACATATTTGTCAAGTGTACTGTTTTTTTTTTAACTGTTTTATTCTAAATAAAACCCCAAATTGCAATTGGGGTGGGCGTTATCTACACAGATGACCATTTAATGTAAAAACATACTTCATTCCATCCTTCAGCTCTTGCCTGAATTTCCTCTGTGTCAGTGTATAGATACAAGTATTGGTGCACACACTGAGAGATTGCAACATGAACCCACATTGCTGTAGTATATATACCGGGGAACTGAAATATCTTTCCAGGTAATAGTAATTTACCCTTTGCCATTTCAGGGAATGAGCTGCATAGGGCATCCAGAATACTATGAAATTAGCGGAAATTGCAAACAATAAAATCATCGACTTTCTGCGGTTTTCCACCTCGATATCTTTCTGATTATCGCTGCTCTTCCGAAGCCCTCTGCGGACTCTATTTGCCGCAATTATATGTTTAACTGTTAACACATTGAAGACAAGAATTAAGCCGATTGGTAGCAACGGTGTTAAAATGCTATCCAGCAATTCGATTCCTTTCCACACTGGTGAAGTAGCGTATTCCTCTGTGAGGACGCAACGCCACGGTATGTTGTCGATGACGAGGTATGGTTCAACAGTAAAGTAAAACGGAACGCTTCTCCCGCAACTCACTAAAACCACTGTCAACATAACCACGGTTGCTGTTCTCTCGGAGCAATATCGCTCACGCAGCTTTTGACAACATATTGCGATGAAACGATCGAAGGTAAAACTGACCGTAAACCAAACAGAGCAGTCTCTCGTCACAACAAATAACGCAGTTGTCACTGCGCATACAGGAGTGATCAGCAGGTATCTGGAATAAATGTAGATATTGTTGGTCCGATCCAGTAAGGCGAAATCTATAACCACCATCATATCTGCTGTTGCCATTCCAACCAGGTAACGGGTGATGCATTTGGAGAGTCCGCATTTTCCCCGAGATAGGATCACAATCGCCGTTAAATTAACTACAAGAAATTTGGAGAGAGAGAAAACAATCAACACAGCATTATCGTTAGCTGCAAATGACTGAATGTCCACCATTTTTCCAATGCTACGCAGGGTATAATTTCTTTTGGAACTGAAAAACAGAAATTCAATTTGTGTGGAATCTGTCTGTGCACACCGGCTGGACAATAATGGACAGAATTACCAGTGGGTTGGCGAATTTCCGACAGATTAGAACGGATTACCATGTCTGAAGTATCGGTGAAGATCGATCGTTCCATAAACAACATTATTTCGATTATTTGAGGCAGAATAGCTGAAAGATTTATTTGTTGAGAAATCATGGGACTTAGTGCTTAATTTTCCGTTTTATGGAAGAAAAGATCTGAGTGTCAAGCAAGGTGAAATTATGGAAGTACGGCAATATCGGTACAAACGTCATTGACAAAAGTAATAAAAAGCCGCACAGAGAAAAAAAAATATAGAAGCTGAAAAACAAGACTATCAGATGCTTGAATCCTCAATTCTGGGAACACATTTCAGACGAAGGCAGAATCTGTGCTCAGTAAAAGTACAAACAATGCAGCGGAACGAAACAAGAGACGACGGGACCATACATGTCGTGACCAGCTCCAATACATTACCGGGGATACCGATCGCGACAAGTGTAGGGTAGAAAACGGCCGCGATGTAGTAAATCGCTGGATATCCCATATTCCGTCAGAAGCAGCGTTCAGTCGTACGGAATTATCCCGTTGCTCATATGGACCGGTGCCAGACTTTACAGAGTTATATATAATTCAGAATAATTCCACTGCGGCAATTAGTGTGGTTATGATATCTGTCGCATGAGGGACAACCAGCTACACAAACAGTTACATTAAAGTGTTTTTTCTCACTCTGTCAGCGTGCCATAAATTCGTGACCCCATGGGATGTTAGAAGACATTAACTTATAAACAAAACAAAATATGAACTTTGCCAATGTCCTTTCCAAGATACCTGGCTTCAGCTGCTGAAATGGGACATTTTATAATCAGCGTTGCTTCTAACGTGTACAATAATCCTGAGCAATCAGCATTGACAATCAACTTCAAACAGATTTATTTTGTCACATGCGGCGGAGCACATTCGCTTGTGACATTGAGGGAGGGACATTAGCGTGGCAGGTGAAATGGAGTATACTTTATTGAGGGGGAAGATAGGGACCTTTTTTTCTGTCGCTTGTTCTAGTCATTTTGAGTCGTTGGAAAATCGAAATTCACAATGTCACATGATGACATGTATCAAAATAAAACACATTGTCCGTATGTTCTTCTGAGCATATGGAAAAGATAGAGAGTGATATTCCAGGGACCTTTGATAATAAAAAGTTACCGACCCAAACGAATTTAGATGTGGCTGGTGGACGGATTGGTTGACCTGTTCTCGATTAGCAGAAAATGGATGGCTGATGTTTTGATTCTGACAAGTGTACTGCAATGACTGGTGACAGGCAAGTTGTTATTTATCATGTAGTTGATGACTTAGATGTCGATGGAGAAAACTGAATCAGACAAGAATTTGGACGAATCCTAGTTTGGAAGCGCTGTTCCAGCCAGGAACTCTATCCAGGCTTGCTGCTTGATGTTGACTACTTGGGAAATGTGCTGAAAAAATGGCAGATGGAATTTAGTACAGAGAAGTTTGGGGTGTTCTGCTTTGTGAGGAATGACAAAACACACTAAGGCGCACATATTAAATAGGTGGACTTCAGTGTGCGGTATTTAAAAAGAGACCTGAATATACAGATCGATAACTCCAGGAAAGCGGCGTCACGGGCAGATCGGCTCGGACTGAGCTCTCATCACATTGGCCTACACAATCAGATCACGGAGTATACGAGTTGGAACGTTATGTAGAAGCTGAAAAATACGTTGGTGAGGTCATAGATAGAACATCGTGGGCTTTTCTGGCCACCGACTTACAGTTTTGAAATATCAGTAAGCTTAAAAGAGTGCAGCGATAATTTGAAAGTCAGGGTTGAGAAATGAAGCAGGGTGAATGCACGCAGATTTTCCCCATCCAGGGTCTATACTATAGACACTATAGAGAGGGTGTGTGGATACTAGAGAGCGAGTGCAAAAGAGATTCACAATGGTGTTGCCTGAAATGGAGGACGTACCTGAGGAGAACAGGATGAGTGAGTGCACTTGGCCTTTTCTCCTTGTAGTGAGGGAGAATGGGAGGTGACCCGATAGAGCTGTATAACGTGATGAGAGGCGTTCTTCGCGTGGATTGTTAGAGCTTTCTCCACACAGGGCTGAAATGGCTAACACAAGGAGGCCAAGGTTGTAAGGTCCTTGAAAATAGGTATAGAGGGGATACCAAATGTGCGATTTTCACACAGAGAGTGGTTTGTGTATGGGATGCACACCGTGCTGAAAACGGATACAAAAGGGTATTTTAACAGCCTGTTAGATAGTTACATTGTGCTTGAAAAAGTAGAAGGCTATGCCCTCTGGAAAGTCTGGGGGGTTTCTAGAGTAGGTTACATTTTTGGCACAACTTTGTAGACAGTAGGGCCTGTAATGTGCAGTAGATTTCTATGATTTGAATGGAGTTCATAGTTTTGAGGAGAAAGTTAAAATGCAGCGGTAAGTGGTTGATTCAATTGCATCATTACAGTGAAAGTTGTGTCGGTTCGTGGATGAAAGAGGGACGGTGGGTGCAGATAAATTCAGGGGAGACGGACGACCTAGATGGACAGAGGCGCCTATTTCTCTGCAGTAATAGTGTGTATCTTCATGATAATGTGCAGTAATGATATGTATCTTCGTGATACTCATGATACTTCAGAGGGTGTGCTCAAGCTCACCTTTCAATCTCATTTCCTTCTTCTCCTGAAGTACAAACTACAAACGTACTCTGTGCATGTTGTGGAACTCGTACCGGTGAGCGGCCCGCGGTTTATTGGAAAAACAGTCTCACCACTCTGCACCCACAGTGAAACTTGTACCAATGTGTAGCCCTCGGTTGCCACGTGAAATTCTCACGTCTGTATCTATGATGGAAATGTTAACAATGTGCGGATTTGTTATCACAGGAGGATGACTCGCTTATCTGTATAAATCGTGGACTGGTATTAATGTGCGATGTGCAGGACTGTTATCATCACTGTGGGCTGCTCACCACTCTGTATCCATTGTGGAACTCGTACTGATGCGTCGCCCCCGGCTGCTTTAAGAATATCTCAGCGCTGATAAAACGCTTTTCCCTCTCATACTTTGAATACGATTTGTACGGCTAACTGTGTCGTCCAACTGTGTGGTTCACATTTTCATGTAAATTGCTTTCTATCTATAACTCGGAAACAGTTGCCATTTGTTGCGACAGCAATTCGTTTCAATTACTACTCCACCATTACATTGTCCATTGCGCCATTAATCAACACAAACATATAAACATAGAAAATAAGTGCAGGAGTAGGCCCTTCTGCCCTTCGATCCTGCACCGCCATTCACTATGATCATGGCTGATCATCCTACTCAGAACCCTGTATCTGCTTTCTTTCCATACACCTTGATCCCTTTGGCCACAAGGGCCTTATCTAACTTCCTCTTAAGTATAGCGAATGAACTGGCCTCAACTGTTTCCTGTGACAGCGAATTCCACAGATTCACCACTCTCTGTGCGAAGAGGTTTTTCCTCATCTCAGTCTTAAAAGGCATATGAAGAAAGACTGGATCAACTAGGCTTATACTCACTGGAATTTAGAAGATTAAGGGGGGATCTTATTGAAACGTATAAAATTCTAAAGGGATTGGACAAGCTAGATGCAGGAAGATTGTTTCCGATGTTAGGGAAGCCCAGAACGAGGGGTCACAGTTTAAGGATAAAGGGGAAGCCTTTACAGAGTACGGATGAGGTCCTGAAGAAGGAATACAGAGAGTTAATATAAAAGTTAAAAAGCAAGAGTGGTAATCTCAGGAATGCTGCCTGTGCCATGAGGCAGAGGGTAGGAACTGGAAATCATGGCAGTTGAATGGGTGGCTGAAGAGTTGGTGCAGTGGACATGTGTTCAGACTTCTGGAACATTGGGATCTCTTCCGGGAAAGGTATGACCTGTACAAAGTGGACCGGCTGCACATGAAAAGGAAAGGGACAAATATCCTGGCGGCCAGGTTTGGTAGAGCTGTTGGACAGGGTTTAAACTAGTTTGGCAGGGGGTGGGAATCAGAATGTGAGTGCAGAGATTTGGATACAAGGACAAGGGCATGATACTATGTGTTCTGAGTTGGTGAGGAAGGCCAGGATGGCGATAAAACAGAAATGTAGCCACAGAGGGGTTGAAATGTGTCTATTTCAATGCTGAGGGTATTAGGAATAAAGTGGATGAACTTAGAGCATGGATCAGTATGTGGAGTTATGACACTGGCTGTTACTGAAACCTGGCTGGAGGAAGGACAGCATTGGCTGATGGAGGTACCGAGGTTGAGGTGTTTTAAAAGGAATAGGGTGGGGGGGGGGAGGAAGTAGCAATACTGGTCAGGGATAGTTTCACGTCTATAGAAAAGCGAGGACGCTACAGAGGGAGTGTCCACTGAGTTGGTGTGCGTGGCAGTCAGAAATTGGAATGGAACAATCACGTGTGTTGGGAGTAGTCTATATGCCACCAAATAGCCCTCAGGACACCGAGGAGCAGATAAACAGGAAGATTTTAGAATGGTGCAGGAAATACAGGGCTGTAGTTATGGGTGATTTCAACTTCCCTCATATTGACTGACACCACCTGACTGCAATGGGGATAGATAGGGCTGAATTTGTCAGGTGTGTTTAAGGAGGATTCCTGATACAGTATGTGGACAAGGTGATGAGAGGAGAAGCCATACTGGATCTCGTTACAGGTAATGAACCTGATCAGGTGGCAGAGCATTTTGGTGAGAGAGACCTCAACTCCCTTAGCTTCAGCATTGCTATGGAAAAGGATAAAAACATGCAATGGGAAAGTGCTTAACTGGGGAATGGCTAACTGAAGGGATGAGGCAGGAACGAGTGGGAGTAAATTGGAAACAGATGTTCAAAGGTGAAAGCACGGAATTAATGTGAAGGAAGTTTAGGGAACACTTGTGCTGGGTTTAGGATAGGTTTGTCCCACTGAGGCAAGTAGAAAGTGGTAGGAAAAGGGGACCGTGGCTGACAAAACATGTGAGGCAACTCGTCAAGAGAAAGAAGAAAGCATATGTTAGATACAAGAAGCAGGAAGCAGGAGAGGCTCATGAGAAATATTGGGTAGCCAGGAAGGAGCTTAAGAAAGGATTTAGGAGAGCTTGAAGGGGGCATACGAAGGCCCTGGCGTCTAAGATTAAGGAAAACCCCAAGGTATTCTATGCGTATGTGAAGAGCAACGATGACAAGAATGAAGGTGGGCCCGCAATAGGATAAAGAGGTCAACATGTGCCTGGAGGTGCAGGAGGTTGGAGAGTTACTACATGGATACTTTGCTTCAGTATTCATAAGTGAAAAGGATCTTGATCAGGGTGATGTCGAAATAGAACAGGCGTATGTGCTGGAGAATGTGGAGATTAAGGAAGAAGTGTTGGATCTTCTTAAAAACCGCAAATCCCCAGGTCCGGACTAGATATACCCCAGGTTGCTCTGGCATTGAGAGAAGAGATCGCTGGAGCAGTAGCTATCATTTTTGAATCCTCTTTGGCTGCAGGGGAGGTGTCGGAGGATTGGAAAACGGCTAATGTAGTTTCCTTGTTAAAAAGGTAACAGAGAAACCTGGTGAGACCTTCTATAGCCCAGTGAGTCTTACGTCGGTGGTCTGCAAACCATTGGAAAGGATTCTTAAGGATAGGATCTACGAGCATTTGGAGAAGTACAGTCTACTCAAGCATAGTCAACATGGCTTTATGAAGGGAAGATCGTGCCTCACGGGCCAATTGAGTTTTTTTGAAGAGGTAACAAAATAAATTGATGAGGGTAGGGCCGTAGATGTCGTCTACATCGATTTTAACAAGGCATTTGATGGGGTCCCCCGCGAGAGACTCGTCCAGAAAGTCACGAGGCATGGGATCACTGAATCCCTGCTGTTTGGATAAAAAAAAATACTGGAGGAAAGCTGGGGTTAGTTGTGGAAGGAAGGTATTCCGCCTGGAGGTCGGTGTCTAGTGGAGTGCTGCAAGGATCAGTCCTGGGACCCCTGCTCTTTGTGATGTTTATAAAGGACCTGGATGAAGACGCAGGAGGATGGGTGAGTAAGTTTGGGAATAACACGAAGATTGGAGGAGTTATGGATGGAGCTGTAGGTTGTCGAAGGTTACAAGAGGGTATGTACGGGATGCAGAGTTGGCCAGAGTAGTGGCAGATGGAGTTCAATCCGATTAAGTGTGCGGTGATGCATTTTCGAAGGACAAACCAGAAGGCTGAGTACAGAGTTAATGGTCGGTTACTTAAGAGTGTGTATGAACAGAGGAACATTGGGTTTCAAATCCATTCATCCCTCACGGTCGCTGCACAGATTAATAGAATAGTTAAGAAGACCTTTGGGATCCTGGGCTTCTTTAATAGGGGGATTAAGTTCAAGAGTAGAGAGGTCATGTTGCAACTCTACTAAACTTTAGTGAGACTACACTTAGGGTATTGTTTTCCATTCTGGTCACCTCATTATAGGAAGGATGTGGAAGATATGGAGAGTGTGCAGAGGAGACTTACAGGGAAATTTTCTGGATTGGAAAACAAGTTTTATGAGGCATGGTTAGCAGAGCTGGAACATTTTTCTTTGAATCGTAGAAGGATGAGAGGGGTCTTTATAGCGGTCTACATGATTATGAGATGCATAGATAAGTTGCTAGCCAGTACCTGTTTCCCAGGGCACGAATAGCAAACACCAAAGTGCATACATACACATTTAAGTTAAGGGGGAGAAGTTTATGGGAGACATCAGGGGTATTTTTTTTACACAGGGGGTTGTGAGTGCCTGGAATGACTTGCCAGGGATTGTGGTGGAGGCTAAAACATTAGGTGTATTTAAGAGCCTCGTGCACAGGCAAATGAATGAAATAAATATATGGTTTGGCTCAAAATCGAGCGCCGAAGGGTCTGTATTGTGCTGTCAAATCCTGGTGTCTAGTGTCTTCTAGTTGCATTTACAATCCGTGTCCACGTACTTGCCATTGGTGCCTGTTAGTGCCCTTGGAATTCTGGGGCTTAGTAATTGGAAAAATATGAGTTAGGAAAATATTTATACAATGGATTAAAACCTTGAACACTGATCCTCAAGCTAAAATAGGTACATATGGTCAGATTTCAACACCATTTTGCTTAACGAGGTCAACTAGACAAAATGCCCATTATCACCTGCTTTATTTGTATTGACAATAGAACCATTAGCTGAATTAATTAGAACAGATTCAGACATTAGGGGCTTCAGAGTTAATCAAGAAGATTATAAGATTAATTTATTTGCTGATGATGTTTTGATTTATTTAACAAACCCATTGCAATCTTTGCAAAGATTATCTTTTAGATTGGAAGAATATTGGAAAGTATCAGGATATAAAGTAAATTGGGATGAAAGTGAAATTTTACCCCTTACCAAAGGAAATTACAATCAATGTCGATTAGTAACTCAATTTCGATGGTCAATAAATGGATAAAATATTTAGGTATTAGAGTTGATAATGATGTAAAAAAATTATATAAACAAAATAACAGAGGATCTTGATAAATGGATGATGTTACCAGTAACATTAATAGGTAGAGTTAATGCTGTAAAAATGAATGTATTTCCTAGATTGCAATATTTATTCCAAACTTTACCAATACAATTACCTCAGAAGTTTTTTGCAAGAACTGAATAAATATGGAAGGAAATTTCTTTGGAAAGGAAAGATGTCAAGAATATCATTGGAAAAATTGACATGTAAATTTGATTTAGGAGGGTTACAACTTCCAAATTTTAAGAATTATTATAAAACAAATCAACTTAGATTTATTACGTCTTTGTTGATGAAGAAAAAACCTGGCATGGATTAGAATAGAATTAGATAAGATAGGAGAAAACATACCAGAAGATTTTATATATAAATGGGAATCCAAATGGATATGGGGAAAAAAATCTCCTATTTTAAGACACTTGATTGATTTATGGAATAAGGTAAATATGGACGATGAGATAAATCTTTATTAGCAGAAAGAACTTTAATTCAAAATAGGCTTATTCCTTTTACAATGTATAATAAACTTTTACATAATTAGTTCCAAAAGTGGATTAAATATATAGGTGATTGTTTTAAAGGAGGTATATTGATGTCCTTTAATCAAATAAAAAAAATAAACATAAAATATCAAACAGCACTCTTTTCTGTTATTTTCAATTAAAGGCTTATTTACGAGAAAAGCTGAGTCAAACAATATGGATGCCAAAACCTAGTGAAATAGAAATATTAATTCAAAAAGGAAAAAGTTAAAAAATTACATCTTGTATGTACAATTTGATTCAAAAACAGACAATTAAATCAGGAATTCATAATTAAAGCCAAAACTGGGAATCTGATTTGAATGTTAAAATTGATGGAAAAAGTTGGTCAAGATTATGTTCTTTCTTTTTTTCTTTTTAAATCTTTTTATTAATTTTAAACAAACATAAACAAAACGTAAGTACAAAGTATTTGAGAGTACATAATTATTAGTTTGAATAGACATTCATATAGTAATAAAATTATAACCTCCCAAATTCATAACATTAATACACAAAAAGATAAAAAGAGAAAAAAGAATGAAAAAAATGAAACCCCAAAAAAACAAAATACAATAAAAAAAATCTAACCAACATGGGCCATTGAATAATGTTAAGTATGTATACAGAAGTGCCAATAACTCCGAACCTCCATCCAAATGTCCTTGTCCTTGTTTACAAAATTGTTGGAAAGATATTTTCGGTATTATTTCAAGAGTTTTAAATATCAATCTCCAGCCTCATCCTTTTACTGCAATTTTCGGTATACCAATGATGGATAATAACCGTTTATCCGCTTCATCTCAACGAATGATTGCATTTGTTACATTAATTGCTAGAAGGTCTATTTTATTGAATTGGAATGAAATTAATCCTCCAAATGTATTTCAGTGGTTTTCTCAAACTATCTCTTGTTTGAGTTTAGAAAACATCAGAAGTGTGATTTTTGATTCTTCAGTTAAAGCTGAACAAACTTGGAGACCATTTATTCAACATTTTCATATGAGTTAAATTGTCTTTTCCTAAACCTTATTTTTATTATCCTTTATTATTTGGATGATTATTTTCTGATAGTATGATAAATACAATAAATGTTCGACTTAGATTAATACAATATAATGTTTACATCAATTATATATAACACCACAGAAAATAAATAGATTAAATTCAAATATGTCTGGCCAATGTTTTCGATGTAATCAAGAAATTGGTACTATTTTACATTCTACTTGGTCTTGTTTTAAAATTCAACCATTTTGGATAAATCTGAGACTTTTATTGGAGCAAATTACTGAAGTACAACTCCATATAGTCCAATATTATTTTTATTAGGAAATATTGAAGGGACAATACCGAAACTTGAATTGAATAAGTATCAGAAAAAATTATAAAAATTGCATTGGCAGTAGCCAAAAAAGCTTTCGCAGTTACTTGGAAATCTGAATTATATTTAACTATGAATCGTTGGAATAATGAAATATATACTTGTATTCCACTTGAAAAAATTACGTGTAACCGAAGAAATGAATATGATATATTTTTGAAAATTTGGCTCCCATACCTACAAAAGATAGGATTAAATACATAGTTCCTTTGAAGATAAAATTATAAAGTAATTGGGGAAAGTAAAAATAAATATTAAAATTATTTTGAACTCCATGAAGCATGTGGGGATCCTCCGATATCCAAGCAATCTTTCTCTTCTTTTTTTTTTCTTTCTTTAGATAAGGGTTAAAGGGGGTGGGGAGGGTTAAGGAGAGGGGTATAAATATTATTTTTATTTTTCTTACTATTTTATCATCACATTTATTCTTTGTAACTTTCTAAAAATTTAGTAAATTAAAATAAAAATCCCAAAGGTGAATGCAGATTCTTGAAGCTTGGCTCGTGGAGTTCATGCAACCTCTTTCGCATATGGGATGTAAACGATTGGAAGACGGCACTCAATGCACCGACAGGGTGGGCGCCTTGAGTGCCTGATCATGCCAGCCAGACTAATGAACGCACTAGCTGTTTTCCAGGCATTTATAAACGACATGTTCTTGATAATGGGCTTTAATGCAGCCTGACGATTTCTGAATTTCCCGCAACCACATTATCATTTATTTGGGCTTCATCATCTCTAATGGTACTCACAAGAGGGACCCTCATAAGATACAGGCAATTGGACATTGACTATCACCATCCATTGTGAGTTTGTCAACTGTTATCTAAAGTTGAAGAACAACTTCAGTTCAGTGGTGGCTCCGCTGACGGCTCTAAACAAGAGATCCAATGACCTTTTGTTTGGACTATCGAGATAGAGGCTACTTCGCTTAAGGAGTTGTCAGGCTGTAGCCGATTTCAGTGATATGTGTACATGTACTCAGTGAATGAACACTCTCCCTCGGCTTGCACTGTTTCAAATCGACATTCCTTTAAAAACACTAATACACAGAATTAATGCAGAGAACATGCAATAGTTTTATTTGAGAAGCAGCGCAAAGGTTTATATTATGGACCTCGGTCCACATACCATAATTGGAAAAAATGGGGTTCTATACAATTGACAAATGATTACAAACATTGAAAAGAAAACATGAACATTGCAAATGAAAACCAGTCTGGAGTAGTTACTTTTACGTTGCTACTGCGTGACCTCATTATGTTAACAATGATTCCTTATCGCCTTCCTAAACATGGGTCTCAGCGTCGACTTATAATTGGTAAACACATCCTTTGCCATGACGCTCGCTGATGGGTTGAAGATCAGAGTGAGCATTCACAGTCGGGAAGGAGAGGGCAGTACTAAACTTCCAGAACGCCGGAACAGGAGATTTTTGGCACAGTGACTGATGTGACCAGTGGATTTGTTTCTCACTTTGTCCCTACTGACATCAATGGATCTGGTGTTGAGAGGGTAAGCTGCTTTAAGTTCCTCGGCATAAACATCACCGAGGATCTCACGTGGTCTGTACATACCCGCCGTGTGGTGAAAAATGAACAACAACGCCTCCTTCACCTGGGACGTTTGAAAAAGTTTGGTATGGGTTCCCAAATTCTAAGATCACTCCATAGTGGCACAGCTGAGACCAGCCTGACTGGCTGCATTACTGCCTGGTATGTGAACTGTACTTCGTTCCATCGCAAGACTCGAACATCCCGGCGCCTCTGTGCAATAGGAAATACCTACTATTCAGGACGTATACAAAGACAGGTATGTAAAAGGAGTCCGAAGGATCATAGGAGACCCGAGTCATGCTAACCACAAACTACCATCCGTGAAACTGTACCACATCATAAATGCAGCGACAAGCAGGCTCCGGGATATCTTCCTCCAGGCCATCAGACGGTTTAATTCATGCTGACGCAACTGTATTTTAACTTATTATTGGCGTACATAATACTGGTTAGAAATTACAACAATTGCAAGTTGCTCATTTAGATAGAGACGTATCGTAAAGATTTTTACTCCTCATGTATATGAATGATGTCCCGAATAAGGTCAATTTAATTCAAATAAACGACACAAAATAAAGATAGTGAAAATAAAAGTGGACTTGCAATATTAATCATAGACTCTCGCTTCCGATGGGATTTGCCTGAGGATAGAGAGGCAGAGATGAGATTGCTGGATCACAACCAATGTATCAATACTCCGGATCGCCAAGGATACTACGGGACACGGGGATAGCTATGCTGCTCCATCATGCTGAACGGAAATCAGGTAAAGCCTGATTTACCCTGATTTAACTCTAAAGTCTACAGAGTGTGCGTTAATCTTCAGTGCTTTGGGAACCGTTGGATGTTTCAATTGTTCCAACAAAACCACCATTTCCATTGCTGAATCATTGACTTATAACGTAAAAAAATAATGGATCCCAACACAGACAACTGTGAAACACTACTGAACGCCGCCTACCAGTCAGAAAACTCTCTATATCTTACTACATTTTACCCCCAGCCAATCAGCCACTGCTTCGTCCATGCCAGAACCTATAGTGTTTTATCATGAGCGCGTAGCTTGTCAAACAGCCTCATGTGTGGCACCTTCTCAAATGCTTTCGGAAAATCCAAGTGAACAACGCCAAATGATTCTCATTTGTCCGGATTGTTCCCACTTCAATGATTTCCAACAGATTTCTTAGGCAAGATTTTCCCTGGATGAAGCCATGCTGACTCCGGCCTAGTTTATCATGTGTCTCCAATACACTGAGACATCATCAGTAATAATTAACTCGGACATCTTTCAAACCCCTGTGGTCAAACAAAATGGCTTAGATTTTCCTTTCTTCTGTCTCTCCCTGCTTGAAGAGTGAAGTGAGATTGACAATCTTCCAGACTTCTGGAAACATTGCAGAACCGAGTGGTTGTTGCAAAATCATCTGTAATACCTCAACCATGTTTTCAGCCAACACTTTCACAACTATGGGGTGTACACCGTATGGACCATTATATCTACATTCAAATATTTGAGTTACTGACTAACCTTCTGTCCCGTCATGTAACTTCACACTTTCATTCCCCTGACACCTGAAATCTCTGATGTCTTCCACAGCGAAGACTCATGCAAAATATTTATTTAGTTCGTCGGTGTCTTATGGTCCCATCTTGCTTCATCTCCAGCATCGTTTTCAAGCGATCTGAAATCCAGTCTCGCTATTGTTCTTACTTTATATATATGAAGAAGATTTTGATATCCTTGCTAATATTATTCGCTAACTTACATTTGTACTCTATCTTTCCATTCATTATGACTTTCCAGTGCTCCAACTACCTACCAATCTTGCTCAATTGTACGCCCTCTCTCTGGCTTTTTGTTTTCGTTTTGAAGCCCCATATTAAGACCATAAATGCATAAGATATAGGTGAAAATAGGCCGTTCGGCCTGTTGAGTCTACTACACCAGTCATGAATGGATTGATCCAAACCTTCCAGTCATCCTCACTGCCGTGTCTCGTCACACCATACTGTTCAATGCCCTATCTAATCAGGAACCTATCTATCCCTGCCTTAAATACATCATATGGCTTGGCCTTTATAGCCATTCGAGTCAACAAATTCCAGAGAGTTACCACCCTCTGACTAATCTAATTTGTTCTCATCTCAGTTCTAACTGGACGTTCTTCAACCCTGAAGTTGTGCCCTCTTGTCCTAGCCATGTTTCCCTGGCTTCACCAACTTACCTGTAATACCATGGGCTCTTATCTTGTTCAGCAGCCTCACGTGTAGCAGCCTGTCAAAGGCTTTCTGAAAATCCAAGTACACCAGTTCTACTGCATCTCCTTTGACTACCCTGCTTGTAATTTCCTGAAAAATTCGCAACAGCTTTGTCAGTCACGACTTTCCTCTCAGGCTTTAGCCTACCTTACCAAGCACCCCCCCTCCCCCCCCCGGTACTCTCGTCCCTTTCAATCGATTCCATCAACATTCCAACCACCGATGTCAGGCTAACTGGTCGATAGTTTACGTTCTGCTGCCTCCGAACCGTCTTAAATAGGGGACTAACATTTGCAATTTGAAACTTTCCAGTCATCCGGTACAAAGCCAGAATTCATCGATTCTTGAAAGATCATCGTTAATAGCTCTGCAATCTCGCCAGCTACTCCCTTCAGATCCCGAGGTGCTTTCCATCAGGTCAGAAGATTTATCCACCCCCAGACAAGGAAGCTTCCTGAGCACTTTCTCAGTCGTAATTTTCCCTGCACAAATTTCACTTCCATGACACTCTTGAATGTCCAGTTTACTGCAGGCGTCTTCCACTGTGAAGACTGATGCAAAATGCGCATTCAGATCCTCTGCCGTGATATTCGGCATGGTGGTGTCACCTTTAAAATATTTTTTCTTCTTTGAGATATATATATATATATATATATATATATATATATATATATATATATATATATATATCTTGTGCCTTCCGATTTGTTTCCCTGTAGTCCAGACTTTGCAGTTCAGCTGTCATCCCTGCCAGTGCTTTTTTTTTTTCTCAACCAATTCTGGCCAACTCTTCACTCATGCCTCTCTAATTCCGTTTTCTCCACTGATACATTTGGCTCTAGCTTCTTCTCAAATTTCAGGGAGAATTCGACCATATTATGATCACTTTCCCCTAAGAATCCTGATAGCTGGAGCCCTCTTATCAATTTTGGTATATTGCGCATCACCCAGTCCAGAAGAGCCGATCCATTGAGCTCAAACACGAGTGGCTCTGAAAAGCCATCTCGTAGATATTCTAGAAACGATGGATCCTGTAATGAAGCACTCACCTGATATACACCAATCTACATGTATATGGAAGTTCTCCACGTCAGTTGTAACATGGTCCTTCCGGAATGCTGATTCTACGTCGCGTTGTAATTTGTAGGGCACATCATTGCAACTGTTTGGAGGTCTGTATACATCTCCGAACAGTGCCTTATTTTACCCTTACAGTTCCTTCGCCCTATCAAAAATAATCCAACACCATCAAACCTGTGCCCCCTTTCAAATGATACCATGATGAACCAACCGAGCGACACCGCACGATCTGCCCTCTTGCCTATCCTTTTCAGACAATGTGTACCCTTGGACATTGAGCTCCCAGCTATAATCTTCATTCAGCCACCATTCAGTGATGCCTACAACATCAAACCCAGCAAGCTGTAACTGTGCTGCAATTCATCTACCTTATTCCGCTTTCTGCACCGAATCCAACTAACACTTAAAGTCCTGCATTCGCCATGTTCGCTTTTGTCGCGCCATCCTCAACAATTTGATTCCTGACATCGTCTGTCTTCCCAACATCTGTCTGAGCAACCTCTCCTCTACGTAACTGATCTTGCACTCTGATTCCTATCTCCATGCAACTCCAGTTTAAAACACTCATACAGCATTAAGGAACCTTCCTTCTAGGATATTCGATCCCTCTTGTTCAGGTCAATGAATCCATATTATATCGAGACAATTTAGAGCCAGAACTCACATATATTAGACCAGGAGATCATAAGGTATAGAAGCCGAAGTAAGTCATTTGTTCCATCGAGTCTGTTCCGCCATTCAACCATGGGCTGATGCACTTCATCCAGTTATCCCCACTCCCCTCATTTTACTCCATACCCTTTGATGTCCTGGCTAATCAGGAACCTATCTATCTCTGTCTTAAATACACCCGATGACTTTGCCTCCGCTCGTGGCAACAAATTCCACAGATTTAATATCCTCTAAATGATGTAATTTGTCCACATCTCAGTTCTAAAAGGACGTCCTACAATCCTGAATCGTGCTTAAGTATCCCATACCATAGAGAATAACTTTGCCATATCTAATCTCTTCAGACATTTTAACATTCGAAATGTTTCTATGAGATTCCAGCTCATTCTCACGAACTGCAGGGAATACAGCCCAAAATCTGTCAGAAGTTACTCATGTAGTAATCCTCTCATTCCTGGAATCATTCCTGTGAATGTTCTCTGAAACCTCTTCAATGTCACTATATCTTTTCTAAAATAAGGAACTCAAGGCACAATGCTCCAACTATGGTTTAGCGCCTTATACAGCCTCAACACCACATCCTGGCTCTTATATTATATGCCTTTAAATATTAAACCAGTATTGCATTCGGCTTCTTCACAACCGACTCGACCGGCAGGTTAACCTATAGGGTATCTTGCACAAGGACTTCCAAGTCATTTTGCATCTCTGCTTCTCCAATTATATTTGGTGAAGATATACCGGCACACAACACCGAGGAATCTATAAAGACTTTGGTATTGTTTGACACTTTTGCCCTTGCACGTAGTGAAACCTGGAATCTTCGTAAATTGAATGGTTATAGCATGTAAATAAGAAAGTGCGGTTGTGAGATTATAACGGAGGTATCACACGGAGGTATGATCAATGAAATGGTAAACACGATAGTTCCGGATTGTAGGTGTGTTTGGCAAAGGCATCGGTAATGTCCAAAACCATTAATTGAATGGTGTTAATGGGGGTTATTAAGCCAGATCCTATTCAGCATAACGTTCATTTAATCTCAATCCTACCCTTAGAGATTGGAGATCAGATTCGCGGAGGTTTTCTGACGTGGTGACTTCATGTTTAAAATATGTTGAATTTTAACGTGAGGACGATCCATAGTTTCCATCGTTTTATGAGTATAATTACGGATTATTTGTTATCTTTTCAACACTTAAAAAATATGCCACGTTCTAATATCGCTTAAAGTATAAATGAGTTGAGAATGTGAAATATTGCACGAACACTGGATATCTGAGAGATAACTTGAAAGATCAAGAGAGGTAATGATATAAATACCTGAAAATGTGTTTTTTTTATCGTTGAGTCTAATCAACTTACAGGAGCTGATGTGCATTTCAGAGTGAGGGTTTCTTTCCGAAACTACATGAAGTGTTATTGTATGTGGGGCCGCAACTACCCTCATCAATCTTTCTTCTGCTCTTTAGAACATTTGGATAAGCAATTTCACACTGGCAATTAGCTGTTTCTTCAGTATACGCCAGTAATCTACGACGGTTTTGAAGGTAGAAAAGTGCAAGCTTCGATGTTTGTTCTGCCTCACATCCACATTTAGATTGTGCTATTTTATTTGTCTGCCTTGGTATTGATTTCAGAGAGAGATGAGAGAGATGCAGATTTCACACCAGCCCTGTTGAATCATGGTTAAAACGATCACAATATGAGTGTATCTAGTCCAGGTACGATTAACCAACTGTTCAAAGGTATTTTGACATTAGGATAAATTTATGTGTACTCGAATTGGGAGTTCGATATTCGCATTTTCTGAGATTGGTCCATTTGGAGAGAACCAGAAGGTGCTGCTGGAGACTTTGAAATGTTGACGTTAATATTTGCGTTAGAAAATATTCTTTTGATTTTATTGTAGCATATGCCCTGCAATATGTAGTTGTGTGTTCAGATTACATAGCGTGCAGTTCCATTCTGTAATTCAGCATTTTACGGACATCGTCTGCCAAATTCAATAAATTATCCAAGTGATGCAGGATGGTCAAATTAAACCCTACCTCTAGAACGCTGTTATAGCAGAGTGGGGCATAGCAGTAAACTGTACGAAAGTTTATACCTTCTCTGCGGAACATCACTGGCCGCTGTTCTCCAGGAAAAATTCCCTCCATCTAGAACTTAAACTGCCCGGAAATAAGTCAATTCTGAGTCTATGCAACCATCTTTCCCAAGATGGATTATCGTCTGACTCTCTGAATGTGCCTACCCGTTCAAGCACTTTGCAAAATTACACATCGGCTGTTCTGTCCTCATCTGTATATTGTTTTTTTTTTATTTTTCACCTTTTCAAGCATTTCAAACAGCCTGATAAGGGACGACCTGTCCACACAAAACGATGCAGCGTACCCGCAAACAGATGACGTTTCTACAGATGCTCTTAAATTCTCTCCCCATGAATCCGCTCCAGTAGCTTGACAATTACTGACCGAAGACTCGCTGGCCTGTAAATCTCAGGACTATCTCTACTGAATTTCCCGAACAAAGAAAACATCTTTTGCTGTCCTCCATTCCTCCGGTGCTACTTCTGTGGCCAGTGAAGACGGCTCAAAATCTTCGCTCACTTTCTACAAAGTATATCCCTTCTTACAAATCGGAATGATTTATTTTAATTCTTTACATGTTTACAACGCATAATTATTATCGGCGGCATGTTCCTGCATAACTTCCTTTTTACGCTGTATCTACATTACTTAAGGACCCGCGCACTGGTTAAGCAAAAGATCATTAAGGACCTTCACTGGATCCTTGCACTTCAGACCCATGTTTATTATTTTATCTCTGATCTATCCCACCCTCTTTCTCGCCATCCACCTGTTCTTCACGTACCTGAATGCGACTCTCCAAGGACTTCTCATGCCCCATTCTAAGCTGATTTTTAATTCCGTCTTGGCTAACTTGTGATTTTTCATGATTGATCTTTTCTTACTGAACCTTAATTATCTTTCTTTCTTCTTCATGACGACGTGTTCCATGTCTCTTGTCAAGTAAGGTTACGTTACACGACCTACCGGTACACGCCTCAATGAGACAAGCCTACACTGAACACCAATGCAAGTAATACAGTAAGAGTTAACTGATGCGCATATTGAGGAGCACACCACTTCTCAAATTCGGGACCCAACACCAGAAATTAAATGCATTCCATAGTGTCTGCCTCTATTGCGGTGTAATGTTATAGTAAAACTCGCATAGTTGACCTGCGAAGAGATCTGACACCTGATACTGTTCATTTTCTGGTAGGTCAACCTGAACGATATGTTCTCTCGTCCGCCTGTTCGCTCATTGTGCCAGAACTCCTTTCTGGACGCAACTCATAAATTCCGTCATACGTCGTGGGCAATACCGTCGTCATATGACACCTGTCCAAAATCTATCTCCAGAACAATTCCTTGCGGCCTAAGTATTTTTTTTTTTGTGATATGATGTGGGGTCTGAGGTCTGCCCAGAACACTCTCAAACTACTGATTGCTCCCTTTCTGCTTCGAGTTCTACTCACAGTCCATCGACAGACGAACTCTCCACGGGTTATTCGCTTTCTGCTGCTGTGTTATTATCATGCTGTCCCTCTGTTTCCATGGCACTACCTTTACCATTTTTTAATCGACTCTGTCCATTTTGAAACATCTGGACCCGGGAATGTGCATAGATAGACAAACTCTCCACGGTTTCTTCGCTTTCGGCTGCTGTGTTATTATCGTACTCTCTCTCATTTTCAGTGGCACTCCCTTTAACCGGGGAATGTCCAGAAGCCATTCCTCCCCATGTGATTGTCAAGACTCTGCGATAGTGCGGAGTAAATCAACCAATGTAACAATCATTGCCCAGTAGCCTACCTTAACTGGATGTCGTGTGCAATCCCCCGTGGATTTTGTGTTTGAAGAATGGCCAAGCACACGATTGTTTGAATGTATGACATATTTGCCAAACCAATTTTATTCGGAAACTGTGCTGAATTGCAATTGGACATGGGAGTTATCTGCACAGATGGCCATTTAATGTAAATACATACTTCATTCCATTCTTTAGCTCGTTTCTGAATTTCTTAAGTGCCAGTGTATAGATACAAGTATTGGTGCATACTCTGAGTAATTGCAGCATGAACCCAAATTGCTGTAGTATATATACAGGAGAATTCACATATTTGTCCTGATATAAATATTTTTGCGGTTGCCATTTCAAGGAACGAACTACAAAAAGTATCCACAATAATATGAAATTAGATGATATAGCAAACAAAAAAAAACAACAATTTTCTGCGTTTTTCCACCTCAGTATCGTTTAGATTATCGCTGCTGTTCCGAAGCCCTCTGCGAACTTTTTTTGCTGCAATAATATGTCTTACTGTTAACCCATTGAACACTAGAATTAAACCGATCGGTAACAAGGGTCTAAAATGCTATCCAGTGTTTCGTATATTTTCCACAGGGGTAACGTAGCGTATTCGTCTGTAAATGCGCAACGCCACGGTATATTGCCAATAATCATGTAAGGCTCTATGGCAAAGTACAGGGGGACACATTTCCCGCGGATCACAGTAACCATCGTCAAGATCACCACCGTTGCTGTCCTTTCAGTGCAATATCTATCCTGCAGCTTTCGACAACATATTGCGATGAAACGATCGAAGGTAAAACTGACTGTAAACCAAACAGAACAATCTGTTGTTGCAACAAAAAAGATATATATCAGAGCGCATGCAGGAGTGAATCTGGAATACACGTAGATATTGTTGGTGTGTTGCACTAATGCAACAAGTATAACCCACCATCATATCCGCTGTTGCCATTCCAACCAGGTAACGGGTGACGCATTTGGAGAGTCCGCATTTTCCCCGAGATAGGATCACAATCGCTGCTAAATTGACTACAAGAGATTTGGAGGGAGGGGTGAAAAAAAACAGAACAGAAGCATCGTTAGCTACAACTGTTTGAATTCTCAATATTTTTTTCGATGCTATGCAGGGTATACATTTTGTGGGCAGTGGGGAGCAGGAATCCAGTCTGTCTGGGCTCCGTCAGTGCACAACCGCGAGTTGAC
Source organism: Hypanus sabinus (assembly GCF_030144855.1). NCBI lineage: Eukaryota > Metazoa > Chordata > Chondrichthyes > Myliobatiformes > Dasyatidae > Hypanus > Hypanus sabinus. The sequence continues at coordinate 840,295 of NW_026781815.1, forward strand.
TATAATGGACTGGAGAGACAGTGGGCTGGCGAACTTCTGACAGTTCAGAGCGGCGTCTGATTTCCACGACACACTTGAACGATCAATCACTCCAAAAACAACAGCATTCCCATTATTTGAGGTGAAACATCTGAAGGGATTATATGTAGTGGGAACAAAATGGAATCGATGAAATAGAAAGCACACGTTCTCTTTACCTGATATATGGAAGAACAGATCCGCGTCCGGAAAATAGACTGGCCGGTCATTAGAAAAAGTTGTCATCTTGTTTTTTGTAAAGTCGAAGTATCTGTATTAACAAAGACTTTGACCTAGAAAACCATAGACCAGTATCGATTCAGAAGTCCGATCAAGATGGAATTATGATACCGTGCCAATATCGGCATCAACCTAATCGACAGGAAAAAAAAATCACATGGAAATAAATATGGAAGATGAAAACAAAGCTATCAGATGCTTGAACCCTCCATTCTAGGGGGGAAAATCAGACGAGGGTAGAATTTGTGTTGACGGAATGTCCGAGCTGTGCAGAGGAACAAAAGCCAGACGCTGGCTACACATATAGTGACCAGATCCAATATCTTACCAGGGACACCGATCGCTACAATTACAGGATGGAAAATGGCCGAGATGTAGTAAATCGCTGGATATCCCATATTCCGGCAGAAGCAGTGTTCAGTTGTACGCTAACTGCTCTTATGGGTCGCTGATCGGTTTTACGTATTTATATGCAATTGAGAGTAATTCCACTGAGGCAATTAGTGTTGTTATCACGTCAGTCACATTAGGGATACTGATATTAAAGTATTGTTCGCTCACTGTCATTGTGCCATTTGTCTACTCAAGGATGCTTCAAGTTAAAGCGAAATATAATGTGAACATGCAATTTGATTCCCAAGTCACGTGGCCTCAGCTTCTGATGTGGAACATCGTCAGATCAGTTTTGTTTCTAACATAGGCTATCATCTTCAACAATTAACATCGACAATCAACTTCAAACATATTTATTTTCTCACATTTAACCGAGCACATCCGCCTGCGACATTGGGGGCGGGATTTTAGCTCGGCAAGTGAAATGGAGTACACCTTATTGAACGGGGAGATAGCATCATTTATTTCCTTCGCTTGTTCTAGTCATTTCGAAAGGCACAAATAACATCTGATTACATGTATCAAAATAAAACACGCCACATGTACGTTCTTCTAAGCATATAAAAGAGATCGACAACTATATTCCGGGGATCCTTGATCATAATAGGTTACGCGACCACACGACTTTTACTGCGGTTTGTGGACAGATTAATGAATGCTCCTTTCTGGATTAGCAGAGAGAGAGAGAGTGGATGTTTGTTTGACTGTGACAAGGGCTCTGCGGGATTCATCCTGGGTCCTTTGTTAGTTGTCATGTATTTTAATGATTTAGATGACGATGTGGAAAACATAATCAGTAGAATTAAGGATGTACCCTAGATTTGGGAGCGTTTTTTACAGACAGGAACTCTATCCAAGCTAATAGCTTGATGTTGACTGGCTGAAAAATTTTACTTTCATTTTTCAACTTTGACTTATAAATTTTTGGCTTTTTATGGCAATGGGTTTTACATTTTCTGCCTTTTTAAAATCTACTCAATTGCGTCTCAACTGACTCGACTTCAAGCGATTCCTTTCAGTTTACCTTCTGAAGTCGGAGTGCACCTTCACATCTTTGCCTCCGAAAAATCTTCGAGACTAACATTGTTACGATCACTTGCTCCGAAAGGCACAACAACTTCAGTAATCAAAATTCTGACATGAATTGTTACCGAATTTCAAATCAAGATAGGCTTCTTCACCTGATGGTGCATTAACACACTGGGTCGTAAAACAATAATTCAAGAGCAGAATTAAATTACTTTCCTGTAATCGATTAGCTACCGGGTTCTCTCGCTCAATATTTGATACAAATAGTCCCCGATAACCGTGACATCACCCTCAAAACTTGTCATTTTAACATTGTGATGGAGAAGTAGGTAACGGAGAATTATCCTCAGTGTGTAGACTTCACTGATCATAAATGCATGAAGTAAAATTAAAAGGCTGTTATAAAGATTTGGATGAAACAAGGAAGGTAGCAGAACCCAGAGCGGAAGAATGCTTAAATGTGTATTGGGTAGAATGCCACCAGCAAGCTAAACTACAGCGCGACTGATTCGAAGAAGGGACCGTGACTTCCATTGTGTGGAGCCTCGGCTTGAAGAGAAACTGTCCACATTAATGAGAAGGCATCGTATTTGCTAGACGGGTAGGTGCAAGGAACGGGGAAATAATGCATTTGGGTGCACTTTAGATTCTTTGTGAAAGGAAAGAGTGATTGATAAGAAGCACTTTATCTTGTAGGGAAGTGAGTAAATTGTATAATGGTTTCAACACATTTTGAATGTAATGCCGAAATGATTATCAGAAAGGAAACGTAACACTGGAGATCTCATGAAGTGTTCACAGCCGACAGTAAAGTTCCTGCGCAACCATTCCCACTCACAGAGCAAGAGTAAACAGGGACTGGATTTGAAACAGGACGTTTGTTCTGAACGTATTGACGCTGCTCTGTATGGTTATGATGATGATAGTCAGCCTATATCCAAATAACTCCAGTCAGCATACAATCAAAGAACCCAGTCCTATTGTAACAAGTCTCACCCAAGTTCCCATTTGCGAGCAGCGAGGAAGTCGCGATGGAAGGCAAAGTGGCAAAATCTGAAAGAACAATATAACGTGTGGTACAGCCTTCTGCCTCAGCTTCTCAGTTATTGATCATGATATTGAGATAACCACAGTTATCTGGCCGCAGATAACCACAGTGAACTGTTACAGGCAACTGACTACCAGAGAGCTGTCTAATGTCTATACACTGCAGAGAAAAGTACATTGATTTGAATGGTTTCCCATGCAAACATATCAAAATCATAGCAGTTTTATAAAGCCTCAGAATTTTATTCTTAGCATTCGACTTTGCCGAAAAAACAAGGAGCAAGTAAGAATTAATGAATTTATTAATTTACGTTAGTGTATTAAAAGCGGATACCGCTATAGGTGATAACAAAATGTTATTATATGAGCAGCATAAAAGCAGAAGAAACAGTAGCAGGGGTAGGCCTTTTGGCCAATCAAGCCTGCTCCGCCATTTAATAAGATCATGACCAATCTGCCAATGGTCTCATCTCCTCCTACCTGTCACCATATCCACCATAACCCTTAACTCCACTATTATGTAAGAATTTATCGAACCTTGAATTAAATATATGTACTGGGGTAGCCTCTGTTGGACATTGGGCATAGAAATCCGCATATACACTACTGTCTAAAAACAGGTCCTCCTCATCTCCGTCAAAATTCTACATCGCCGAATAACCTTGTTCTAGTCTCATCTACCATTGGAAACGTTTTGCTGCCTTCATTTTATCTGTCCATTTCATAGCTTTATTTGTTTCTACAGCGTGTAACTCCCGACCAGACTCTTCAAAACAACCCTGAAAAGAAAAGAGTTATTAGATATAAAAATAGAGCTGTTTCCGAAGATACGAGCAAAGCCTCTCTTTTAGGCGCCTTCATCCTAAGCTCCTCCTTCCTTTAATAAGGGAGGTATCACACTCAAGAAATATACCTTCACTGCAACAGGAAGGCGTTAAACAGCACAGTTCCGGATTGGATGTCCGTGTGGCAAAGGTCCCTATTCAGTGCCCAAATCTTTTACTTTAAAGTTGGTTATAGTGATTCATTTAGTCTAAGTCCTGTCCATGGTCCCTGATTGGAGATGAAAGCACGTTTAAGTTACAGGAGATTTGGTCACATGGTGACGTCATGATTTCAACGTGCTGAATATTAACTTGCATACGATACATAACAACAAGCATCCTTCTGCGTTCTACTCTAAAGAATTACTTAAATACAGTGTGATTCTAATTATAGATTAATTGTTAACTGTTCAAAACTCGGGAATTCTGCATGCTGTGCGACAGCTTAAAGTGTGAACGTATTGAGAATGTAAACTGTTGCACAAGGACTGGACATTTTTGAGTTCAGTTGAAAGAGAAACAGGTAATGCGTGCGCCAATGAACGGAAGGCCAGTTTTGTGATTGTTAGGATTGCATTATAAGGACGTTTGAATTAACCCTTTCTTTCACAGTAGGATATCACTGCCTGCAAATATCTGCTTCATTGGTTGAAATAAATTTCCAGGAACATGTGAATATCAGAATGTTTTTGAGGAATTGTAAAAAAGCATTAGTCAATGGGGCCGCAATTACCCACGTCCGATTTCTCTTTATTCTTCAAAATATTTGCTAAGGATTTTCACTCTAAGAATTAAACATTTATTCTAATTAAGTTACCTGTGACAGTTTTGAAGTAAAAAACGCTGGAGCTTAGATTTTTGCTTTGATTTACCTGCGTATTAAGATAGTGTTCTTCTGCTTGTTTGCTTTGGTATTGATTTCAGAGAGAGACACGGAGTTTACACTGGCAAGTGAAATCATGGTTAAAGTGATCGAGATGTTAGATTATGTATTCTAGGTACGATAAACCCGCTGCTCAAAGGTAAATTGACATTAAGGCAAATTCGTGTGTTCTTGATTTGGGAATTTGTAATTCGGATTTTGGGAGGCTGGTTTATTTGGGAAGCACGAAGGATGCTGAAGAAGAATGAAATGCTCATTTTGAGATGCAGATTTCCATTGGAAAAGATTGTTTTTGATGTATTCGTAGCATCGGCCCTGTAATTGTTAAACATGAGTTCAATTTAGAGAGCGTGCTGTTTCAGTCCGAATTCAGTATCTTGATTTCATCATCAGCCCTAACTCAGTAAATTATGCAAGTACTGCAGGATGGTGAACTTAATGTTCGTCTCAGAACACTGTAATAGTACAGTGTAGATATAGTTGTAGAGTGCACTAAAGATGATCGTTTCCTTGCGGAACATCTTCATCCACTGCCTCATCGGCCATCCCTCGGTAAGCCAGTTCTAATCTATGCAGTCAGCTGTCACTGCATAGTCTCTCCCAGGTCATCTGACGTTCAGAATGCTTGCACCAGAGGAAACCCGGTCAAACACCTTAACAATTAATGACCATCAGCCGGACTGTTCTGACTTCATCTGCCCATTTCTCAGTTGTGCATTTAATTTATTCTGGCTCATAAAGGACGTCCTGCCGTCACAAACCATGCTGACTATTCCCAACTAGGATGCGTTTGTCCAGATACTCATAAATTCCGCCTCCAAGAAACTTTTCCAATACCTTGCTCACTACCGACCGAAGACTCACTGGCCTTTAATTCTCACGATCACATCACATTTCTTGAACAAAGCAATAAAATTTGCCATTCGCCAAACCTCCTGCACTACTTCTGTGGCTGGTGATGACGCAAATGTCATGTCCAATAGCCCAGGAATGCTTACGCTCGCTTTCCCTAATTACCTTGTGCACTTCCCTTCCAGCACCGGGGAAAGTATTATTTTCATGTTTTCGCAGTTTCTAGCTCGTCATTCTAAGCGTCTGCATGTCCCAACAATCCTGCATTTTTTATCTGTATGCACATTCATCAATGTCGTATTCACTGGTGAATATCGAAGCACAGTTTCAGTAAGGACAATCACTGCCTCCTTGCTCTCCAAACAAATACCCCACTTTTTATTCTTTGATCTTTGCCACTTTCTCCCTCGTCATCTTCCTGTTTTTCACCTACCTTAATGCGCCTCTCTGAGGCCTTCTCATGTTCCAATTTCAAATCTTCCAAGTCCATTGTTAAATTCCCTATTGGCTACATTGTGACACACTAGAGCTCTGCCCGATCGTTTCTTCCAAAACCTTAAGTATATTTCTTTTTTTCTTCTTGAAGCGTTCCATATCTCTTATCAAGCTGGGTTACATTACACGGTCATCCTTTTCCCGCCTCTAATAAACAAGCCGATCGTGAACCACAATCTAGTGTTCCATTAACAATCTCTATATTTCTGTTGTACATCACTTTCCAAATTCGGCGAACACATTCCTAACTAATAGCATTAACTAAATACATTCCATATTGTCTGCTCCTATCCTAGTGTAAGGTATTAGTAAATGCTGAGAATCTGTGCTCTATCGTTCTGAAATGCTGTCCCGCGGAGAGATCTGTTCCCTATTCCGTTTAACTTTCTAGTACTAGATCCAGGATGGATTCTCCACCTGTCCGCCTGCTCGCCTATTATACCAGGATTCCTTCCTGGACACAACTGAGAAGTCCTGCCAAATCTAAATCTTCTAACCAGAGAACATGCCAATGAATATTAGTGCTGTTTAAGTGTCCTCTGGCAACAGCCGTGTTAAAATGGCACCTGCTCAAATTTTATCTGCGAAAATGTCACTGTCTCTGCCTGCTGGTTTCGTCTTGGTAATGGGAGCTCTGTACAGCACACCCTCAAAAGAAAGTTTGTTCCCTTCAGACTTCTGCGTTCCGCCCACTGTCTATTAACACACAATCCCACCACAGTGTCCTCCCATTCCACATTTGTGATACTATCACACGCTCCCTGTGTTCAAAAGGCTTCCCCTTTACCCGACGATGAATATTTTGAAATATCGAATCCCGAGATGTCCGGACTTGATTCCTCCCCTTGTGATTAAATTGACTTTATTTCTTACATCCTTCACATACCTGAGGAATAAATATCTTCAGGTTACGTCTCCGTCTAAATGTGCAATGTGCATTCCTAGTAATTGATAACAATTTACAATACATAAAACAATCAATGTAACACAGTAAAACACTCAAATCACCGTGAGTTAATCAGATTGAGAGCCTGGAGGGTGAAGCTGTCCCACAGCCTGTTGGCCCTGGCTTTTGTGCTGCAGTAACGTTTCCCGGATAATTCTAAACTCACTGAGTTAGTTTGTAATTTAGACATTTCAGGATGACCAGACACATTATTGTTTGAATTTATGACACAATTGCAAAGAAGTCTACTGATTCTTTAATCTGTTTTATTCTAAAACTCCGCTGAATTGCAATTGGAGTAGTCGTTATCTACACAGATGGCCATTTAGCGTAAACACATACTTCATTCCATTCTTCAGCTCTTGTCTGAATTTCCTCTGTGTCAGTGCATAGATACAAGTATTGGTACACACACTGAGAGTTTGTAACATGTATCCAAATTGCTGTAGTATATATACTGGTGAACTCAAATATCTGTCCAGGTAATAGTAATTTTCCGTTTGCCATTGCAGTGAATGAGCTGTATAGGGCATCCAAAGTAATATGAAATTAGCTGAAATTGCAAACAACAAAATCATCGATTTTCTGCGGTTTTCCACCTCAGTATCGTTCTGTTTATCGCTGCTCTTCCGAAGCCCTCTGCGGATTCTATTTGCCGCAATTATATGTCTTACTGTTAACCCATTGCAGATAAGAATTAAACCGATTGGTAGCAACGGTGTTAAAATCCCATCTAGTATTTCCATTCCTTTCCACACGGCGGAAGTAGCGTATTCATATGTGAAGGTCCAACGCCACGGCACGTTGCTAATAATGACATAAGGTTCAACAATGAAGTAAAACGGGACATTTCTCCCGCAACTCACTATAAGCACGGTCACCATAACCGCCGTTGCTGTTCTCTCAGTGCAGTATCGTTCCCCAAACTTTCGACAACATATTGCGATGAAACGATCGACGGTAAAACTGACTGTAAACCAAACAGAACAGTCCCTCGTCACAAGAAATAGTACAAGTGTCACTGCGCATACAGGAGTGATGAGCAAGAGTCTGGAATAAATGAAGATATTGTTGGTCACTTCCACTAAGGCGAAAACGATAACCACCATCATATCCGCTGTTGCCATTCCAACCAGGTAACGGGTGATGCATTTGGAGAGTCCGCATTTTCCCCGAGATAGGATCACAATCGCCGTTAAATTAACTACAAGACATTTGGAGAGAGAAAAACAAAATCAGCACAGAATTCCCCTTAGCTGCAAATGTCTGAATGCTATCCATTTTTCCAATACTACTCAGGGTATGATTATTATTATTTATTTTGAAATGTAAAGCAGAAATTCATTTTGTGATGACTCTGTCCGTGATGGACAATAATGGACAGAATTAACGGTGAGTTGCCGACTTTCTACAGATTAGAACTGGGTATTTGATTTCCTTGACTCGCATACCGGTGAAGGTCGATCGCTCCATAACCATCACCATTTCTGTTATTTGAGGTGAAACAGCTGAAAGTGTATTTGCAGTGACATCACTAGATTGAATGCATAAGTTATAATTTCAAGTTTTACGGAAGAACAGACCTGAGTGTCGATATTCTACTGGCTGGACAGTTGAAAAGATTCTGATCTGAATATGTGACCACTGTCCGTTCAGAAAGTCACGCAAGGTTTAATTATTGAATTATGGGAATATCGGCACCAACGTAATTGACAAAACAGAATAAAAGTATCACGTAGAAACAAGATAGAAGCTGAATAACAAAACTGTCAGATGCTCGAATCCTCAATTCTAGAAACACATTTCAGACGAAGGTAGCATCTGTGCTCATTAAAAGCCCAAAGAGTGCAATTGAACGAAAGCAAGATGACAACGGCATCATACATAGAGTGACCAGCTCCAGTACCTTACCAGGGATACCGATCGCCACAACTGCAGGATAGAAAATGGCCGCGATGTAGTAAATCGCTGGATATCCCATATTCCATCAGGTGCAGCGTTCAGTTGAATGGATATTTCCCGCTGCTCATATGGACTGGTGATCGGTTTCACAGAGTTATATGCAATTCAGAGTAGTTCTACTGGGGCAATTAATGTGGTTATGACATCAGTTTCATGAGGGACAATTAGCTAAACAGTTTTTTTTCTCACTATGTAAGTGTGTCGTGAATTCTTATCCCCAATGGAAGTTACAAGTTAGTAACATTTAATCAAAAGATAATACGAGCGTTCCCAATGTACTTTCAAAGGCATCTCACGTCAGCTGCTGAAATGGGACGTTTTCTGAATAGTGTTCCTTCATCCTGAACAATCAACATGGACAATTCAGCGGAGCATATACGTTTCTGATATTGAGGATGGGACATCAGCTCGACAGGTGAAATAGGGTAAAATTTATATAAGAGGAAGTTAGAATCATTTTTTGCTGTTGGTTGTACCAGTCGTTTCGAGTCATTTGAATGAAGAAAGACCACAGTAACAGGTGATGACATGTATCATAATTAGACACTTTGCACATATGTACTTCTGAGCATATAAAATAGATCGAGAGTAATATTACAGCGACCTTTGATAATAAAATTTACATGCCCACACGAATTTAGTTGCTGCTTGTGTACGGATTGATGAACTTCTTTTTTCTCGATTAGCATAGAATGGATGGTTGATTCTTTGACTCTGCAAGTGTATTCCAGGGATTGGTGAAGGCCCATTGTTTTTTTTTTTACCATGAATATCAATACCCAGATTTCGATGTAGAAAGCTGAATCAAAAGAATTGCCGCCGGCTCCTAAGTTGGAGGCGTTCTTCCACACAGCAACTCAATCCAAGCTTGGAGTTTAAAATTGACTGGCCAGGAAATGGGCTGTAAAATGGCAGATGGCATTTAATACAGACAAGTGTGAGATGCTCAGCGTTGTGAGGAAAGAAACAATAGGTTCCGAAGCACATACTGAATATGTGGACTTTAGTGTGCAGTACTTAAAAAGAGACCTTGAGATATAAACCGATAATTCCAGGAAATCGGCGTCATGGGCAGACCGGCTCGTATTCAGCGCTGATTACAGTGACCTTCTCAATCAGATCTCTGAGTACAGGATTGGGGATATTATGGTGAATCTGTACAACATGTTCGTGAGGCTGTAGATAGATTACCGTGGCTGTTCTGGCCATCTACGTACAGTTTGCAAATAATAATAAACGAAATTTCCAGCAATAATTTAAAAGGAAGAGTTCGGGAAATGAACAGGGTGAATGCACGCAGATTTTCATGATGCAGTGCCTATACTATAGACACTATAGAGAGGGAGTGCCGGGGAGATTTCCAAGGGTGTTGCCTGGAATGGAGGTCGTGCCTTAGGAGAACAGGGCATTTTCTCCTTGTAGTGACAGAGGATGACAGGTGCCCTGACAGAGGTGTATAAGATGAAGTGAGTCATTGATCATGTGGATAGTCAGGGATTTTCTTTTCACCCCAAGGCCGAAATGGCTGATAGAAGATGGCATAGTTTTTAAAGGCTTCAGGGCTTTGTCTCAAGGGGCTTGGGCGGAAATGGGCGAGGCAAGATAGGTTTGGATTTCAATTTTTCCTGTTATTTGACGAAAGGGAGAATTATGAGTGCAAGGGCTCATAACCTCCCGGACATCCACATCTGCGCCAGGTGCGCCGAACTGCAGCTCCTAAGGGACCGTTTTAGGGAACTGGAGCTGCAGCTCGATGACCTTCGTCTGGTCAGGGAGAGTGAGAGTTAATAGAGTGGATTTGCGGGCACGTGGTCACACCGGGGCCACGAGAGGCAGGTAAGTGGGTCACTGTTTGGAGAGGGAAGGGGTGGAGTCAGGTTCTAGAGAGTACCCCAGTGGATGTACCCCTAGACAATACGTACTCTTATTTGAGTACTGTGCGGGTTGTGGGGTGTTTAGACGACCTGGGGTAAGCAACAGTGGCCGTGCTCCGGCACAGAGTCCGGCGCTGTAGCTCAGAAGGATAGGGAAAGGAAGAGAAAGGCAGTAGTAACAGGCGACTCGACAGTTATTGAGTCAGATAGGCGATTCTATTGACGCAGTCAAGAGACCTGGATGGGAGTTTGCTTCCCTGCTTCCAGGGACCGGGATGTTTCTGATATCCTAAATACCGGAAGTGGGAGGGTGAAGAGCCAAAGGTCGCGGTACATATAGGTACGAATGACACAGGTAGGAAAAGGGAAGAGGTCCTCAAAGTAGAAAATAGGCGATTAGGAAGGGAGTTGAGAAGAAGGACCGCAAAGCAGTAATCTCAGGATTACTGCCTGTGCACGCGACAGTGAGAGTAGGAATAGACTGAAGTGGAGGATAAATGTGTGGCTGAAGAATTTGAGCAAAGGGCAGGGATTCAAGTTTCTGGATAACTGGGACCTCTTCTGAGGCATGTGTGACCTGTACAAAAAGGATGGGTTGCGCTCGCATCGCAGTAGGACGAATACTCTGTCGGGGAGATTTGCTAAGGCTGCCGAGTAGAGTTTAAACGAGAATAGTAGGTGATGGGAATCAAATTGAAGAGACTAGGAGAGGAGGTTAGTTCACAAATAGAGTAAGTTTGTAGACAGTCTGTGAGGAAGGATAGGCAGTTGATAGAGAAGGGGAGCGCTCAGATCGACGATGTAGGGGAGAAGGAAGAAAAATAAGATAGTAAAGTTGTTTGCACCTTTAGGAATAAACATAAAATAAGAGAGGAAAATTTCTTAAATGCATTTATTTTAATGCTAGGAGCATTGTAAGAAAGGTGGATGAGCTTAGAACATGGATTGATACCTGTAAATATGATGTTGTAGCTTATTAGTGAAACATGGCTGCAGGAAGGTGTGATTGGCAACTACATTTTAAACTGGATTTCGTTGCTTCAGGTGTGATAGAATCGGAAGGTCAAGAGGGTGAGTTGTTGCATTGCTTGTCAGGGAAAATTTTAGATTAGATTATGAGGACACCGAGTCCCCGTTTATGAAAATTTAGAAATGCATGCATGCATTATGAAATGATACAATGTTCCTCCATTTAACACCCGTGCTTTGGCAGGATAGATTAGAGCTCCCATCTAGGGAGACTATTTGGATGGAACTGAGGAATGGGAAAAGTGTAGTAACATGTATAGGTGTGTATGATAGACTACCTAATGGGGAGCGAGAGTTGGAGCAGCAAGTTTGTAAGGAGATAGCAGATATTTGTAGTAAAACGAGGTTGTGATTGTGGGAGATTTTAATTTTTTCGCACATAGACTGGGAAGCCCATTCTGTAAATTGTGTGCATGGTTTGGAGTTTCTAAAATGTGTGTAGGATAGGTGTTTTGCAGCAATACATAAAGGTACCAACTAGAGGAGGGACAGTGTTCGATCTCCTGCTAGGTAATGAGATAGGTCACGTGACGGAGGTATGTGTTAGGAGCACTTTGGGTCACAATACCATTATTTTCAATATAATTACGGTGAAGGATATGTTGAGATATTTGATTAAAGAAAGGATAACTTTGAGGAGATGCGAAAGGATTTCGAAGGAGTGGATTGGGACAATTATTTTATGCGAAGTGTGTAATAGAGGGATAGATGTCATTTAAAGGTGAAATTGTGAGGATACAGAGTCTTTACATTCCTGTTAGGTTGAAAGGAAAGGTTAAAAGTTTGAGAGAGCCATGGGGTTCAAGGGATATTGAAAACTTGTTTCGGAATAAGAGAGTGATTTACAATAAATATAGGTAACATGGAGTAAATGAGGTGCTCGAGGAAAACAAAGAATGTAAAATGGTATCTTAAGAAAGACGTTAGAAAAGATAAAACAAGAAATGAGGTTGCTTTGACAAGTAACGTGAAAGTAACTCCAAAGTGTTTCTATAGTTATATTAGTATCAAAAGGATAGTGAGGGAAAAGATGGTCACTTAGAGAATCCGAGTAGACAGCTATGTATGGAGCCAAAAGAGCTGGGGGAGATTTTGAACTATTTCTTTTCTTCGGTATTCACAAATGAGAAGGATATTGAATTGTGTAAGATAAGGGAAACAAGTAGGGTAGCTATGAAAAGTATGGTGATTAAAGAAGAGGTAGTACTGGCGCTTTTAAAAGATATAATGGTGGATAACTCCAGTCCTGACAGAATATTCCCTAGGACCTTGAGAGAAGTTAGTGTAGAAGTAGGAAGGGTTCTGACTGAAACATTTCCAATTTCATTAGAAACGGGGATGGTAACGGAGGATTGGCGTATTGCTCCTATGGCTCCATTGCTTAAAAAGGGTTCTAAGATAACCCTTGCAAATATCGACCTGTACGTTTGACGTCAGTGGTGGGTAAGTTAGTGAAAATTATGCCCAAAAATTTTTTATAGACTGGGTCTGATTAGGAAATTAAACATGGATTTGTGCGTGGAAGGTCATGCTTGACAAAGCTTATTGAATTTTTGAAGAGGTTACTAGGAACCTTGACGAAGATAATGCAGTCGATGTTGTCTTTATAGACTTCAGTAAGGCTTTTGACCAAGTTCCAGACTGAAGGTTAGTTTGGAAGGTTCAATACTTGGGTATTAATATTGAAGCAGTAAAATGGATTTAACAATGGCTGAATGGGATCTGCCAAAGAGTAATGGTGGCCGATTGGCACCAGAGTAATCTCTGCCAAACTGTTTGTCAGTTTGGAGGCCGGTGACTAGTGGTCTGCCTCAGGGATCTGTACTGCGTCCAACGTGTTTATCGTGTACATTGATTTGGATTGGGTGATATGTTGGATGAGTAAGTATTCAGATAATATTACGTTAGGTGGCGTTGTGGATAATGAGGAAGATTTTCAAAGCTTGCAGAGAGATTTAGGCCAGTTAAAAGAGTGGGTGAAAGATGGCAGATGAAGTTTAATGCCGATAGGTGTGAGGTGCCTCATTTTTGTTGGGTTAATCAAAACAGGACATACATGATAAATGGCAGGGCATTGCGGAATGCAGTAGAACAGAGTGTACTACGAATAATGGTGCATAGTTCCCTGAAGGTGGAATCTCATGTGGATAGGGTGGTGAAGAAAGCTTTTGGTATGCTGGTCTTTATAAATTAAAGCATTGAGTACAGGAGTTGGGATGTAATGTTAAAATTGAACAATGCATTCGTGAGGCCAAATTTGGAGTGTTGTGTACAGGTCTGGTCACCGAATTATAGCAAATTTGTGAACAAAATAGATAGGGTACAAAGGAGGTTTATTAGAATGTTATGAGGGTTTCAGTCCCGTAGTTGCTCTTATTCTTTGGAGCGCAGAGGTTTGAAGGGGGGACGTAATAGATTTATTTAAAATTATGAGGGGTATAGATAGAGTTGACGTGGCTAGGCTTTTTCCATTGAAAGTAGGGGAGGTTCAAACAAAAGGATTTGAGTTGAGGGTTAGGGGGCAAATGTTTAGGCGTATCACAAGGGGGAACATATTTACTCAGAGAGATGTAGCAGTGTGGACGAGCTTCCAGAAGGAGTGGTAGAGGAAGGTTCTATATTGTCATTGAAAAAATGCATGCGCATATGGACAGGAAATCAATGGAGGGAAATGGGCCGATTGAGGTCAATGGGACTAGATGAGAGTGAGCGTTCGGCACGGACAAGAAGGACTGAGATGGCGTGTTTCCGTGCTGTATTTGTTTTATGTGGAGGAAGATCACTGAGTTTTCTCTGGCCCTGTGTACATTATTTAAGGACCCGCTCACTGGTGAAGCAAAAGATCATTAAGGACCTTCACTGTATCGTTGCACCAGACCCATGCTTATTATTTCATCTCTGATCGTTCCCACCCTCTTTCTCGCCACCAACCTGTCCTTCACGTACCTGAATGCGACTCTCCAAGGACTTCTCATGCCCCATTCGAAGCTGATTTTTAATTCCGTCTTGGCTAACTTGTGATTTTTCATGATTGATCTTTTCTTACTGAACCTTAATTATCTTTCTTTCTTCTTCATGACGAAGTGTTCCATATCTCTTGTCAAGTAAGGTTACTTTTCACGACCTACACGCCTCAATGAGACAAGCCTACACTGAACACCAATGCAAGTAATACAGTAAGAGTTAACTGATGCGCATATTGAGGAGCACACCACTTCTCAAATTCGGGTCCCAACACCAGAAATTAAATACATTCCATTAGTGTCTGCCTCTATTGCGGTGTAATGTTAAAGTAAAACCCGCATAGTTGACCTGCGAACGGATCTGAAACCCGATGCTTTTCACTTTCCGTTTGGTCAAAGTGAACGGTCTGTTCTCTAGTCCGCCTGTTCGCTCATTGTGCCAGAACTCCTTTCCGGACGCAACTCATAAATTCCGCCATACGTCGTGGGCAATACCGTTGTCATATGGCACCTGTCCAAAATCTATTTCCAGAACAATTCCTTGCGGTCTAAGTATTTTTTTGTGATAGGATGTGGGGTCTGAGGTCAGCCCAGAACACTCTCAAACTACTGATTGCTCCCTTTCTGCTCTAAGTTCTACTCACACTCTATCGATAGACAAACTCTACACGGTTTCTTCGCTTTCGGCTGCTCTCTCTCATTTTCAGTGGCACTCCCTTTATTCTCTTTTAATCGACTCTGTCCATTTTGTAACATCTGAACCGGAGAATGTCCAGAAGCCATTCCTCCCCTTGTGATTGCCAAGACTCTGTGATAGTGCGAAGTAAATCAACCAATGTAACAATCATTGCCCAGTAGCCTACCTTAACTGTATGACGTGTGCAACCCCCGTGGAGATTGCGATTGACGAATGGCCAGGCACATGATTGTTTGAATTTTTGACATATTTGTCAAACCAATTTTATTCGGAAACTGTGCTGAATTGCAATCGGACATTGGAGTTATCTGCACAGATGGCCATTTAATGTAAATACATACCTCATTCCATTCTTTAGCTCGTTTCTGAATTTCTTCAGTGCCAGTGTATAGATACAAGTATTAGTGCACACACTGAGTAATTGCAACATGAACCCAAATTGCTGTAGTATATATACAGGAGAATTCAAATATTTGTCCTGATAAAAATAGTTTTGCGGTTGCCATTTCAGGGAACGAACTACAAAAGGTATCCACAATAATATGAAATTAGCTGATAGAGCAAACAAAAAAATCATCGATTTTCTGCGTTTTTCCACCTCGATATCGTTCAGATTATCACTGCTGCTCCGAAGCCCTCTGCGAACTCTATTTGCTGCAATGATATGTCTTACTGTTAACCCATTGAACACTAGAATTAAACCGATCGGTAACAAGGGCCTAAAAATGCTATCCAGTGTTTCATATATTTTCCACAGGGGTAAAGTAGCGTATTCGTCTGTAAATGCGCAACGCCACGGTATGTTGTCAATAATCATGTAAGGCTCTATGGCAAAGTACAAGGGGACACATTTCCCGCAGATCACAGTAACCATCGTCAAGATCACCACCGTAGCTGTTCTCTCAGTGCAGTATCGTTCCCGCAGCTTTTGACAACATATTGCGATGAAACGATCGAAGGTAAAGCTGACTGTAAACCAAACAGAGCAGTCTATTGCTGCAACAACAAAGATATATATCAGAGCACATACAGGAGTGATGAGCAGGAATCTGGAATACACGTAGATATTGTTGGTGTGTTGCACTAACGCAACAAGTAGAACCACCATCATATCCGCTGTTGCCATTCCAACCAGATAACGGGTGATGCATTTGGAGAGTCCGCATTTTCCCCGAGATAGGATCACAATCGCTGCTAAGTTAACTACAAGAGATTTGGAGGGAGGGGTGGAAAAAACAGAACAGAAGCATCGTTAGCTACAACAGTTTGAATTCCCTATATTGTTTTCGATGTTATGCAGGGTATACATTTTGTGGGAAGAGGGGAGCAGGAATCCAGTCTGTGTGGGCTCATTCCGTGCACTAATGCGAGTTGACTATAATGGACTGGAGGGACAGTGGGCTGGCGACCTTCCGACAGTTCAGAGCGGCGTCTGATTTCCAGCACACACGTGAACGATCAATCACTCCAAAAACAACAGCATTCCCATTATTTGAGGTGAAACATCTGAAGGGATTATATGTAGTGGGAACAAAATGGAATCGATGAAATAGAAAGCACACGTTCTCTTTACCTGATATATGGAAGAACAGACCCGCGTCCGGAAAATAGACTGGCCGGTCATTAGAAAAAGCTGTCATGTTGTTTTTTGTAAAGTTGAAGTATCTGTATTGACAAAGATTTTGACCTAGAAAACCATAGGCCAGTATCGATTCAGAAGTCCGATCAAGATGGAATTATGATACTGTGCCAATATCGGCACCAACCTAATCGACAGGACAAAAAAATCACATGGAAATAAATATGGAAGATGAAAGCAAAGCTATCAGATGCTTGAACCCTCCATTCTAGGGGGGAAAATCAAACGAGGGTAGAATTTGTGTTGACGGAATGTCCGAGCTGTGCAGCGGAACAAGAGCAAGACGCTGGCTACACATATAGTGACCAGATCCAATATCTTACCAGGGACACCGATCGCTACAATTACAGGATGGAAAATGGCCGAGATGTAGTAAATCGCTGGATATCCCATATTCCGGCAGAAGCAGCGTTCAGATGTACGCTAACTGCTCTTATGGGTCGGTGATCGGTTTTACGCATTTATATGCAATTGAGAGTAATTCCACTGAGGCAATTAGTGTGGTTATCACGTCAGTCACATTAGGGACACTGATATTAAAGTATTGTTCGCTCACTGTCATTGTGCCATTTGTCTACTCAAGGATGCTTCAAGTTAAAGCTAAATATAATGTGAACATGGCAATTTGATTCCCAAGTCACGTGGCCTCAGCTTCGGATGTGGAACATTGTCAGATCAGTTTTGTTTCTAACATAGGCTACCATCTTGAACAATTAACATCGATAATCAACTTCAAACAGATTTATTTTCTCACATTCAACCGAGCACATCCGCCTGTGACATTGGGGGCGGGACTTTAGCTCGGCAGGTGAAATGGAGTACTCCTTATTGAACGGGGCGATAGCATCATTTATTTCCTTCACTTTTTCTAGTCATTTCGAAAGGCACAAATAACAACTGATTACATGTATCAAAATAAAACACGCCGCATGTTCGTTCTTCTAAACAAATAAAAGAGATCGACAACAGTATTCCAGGGATCCTTGATCATAATAGGTTACGCGACCACACGAAATTAACTGCGGTTTGTGGACAGATTAATGAACGCTCCTTTCTGGATTAGCAGAGAGAGAGAGTGGATGTTTGTTTGACTGTGACAAGGGCACTGCGGGATTCATCCTGGGTCCTTTGTTAGTTATCATGTATTTTAATGATTTAGATGACGATGTGGAAAACATAATCAGTAGAATTAAGGATGTAACCTAGATTTGGGAGCGTTTTTACAGGCAGGAACTCTATCTAAGCTTATAGCTTGATGTTGACTGGCTGAAAAATAGGTTAAAAAATGGCAGATACAATTTAATACAGACAAGTATGGGGTGGTCTGTGAGGAAATGTACACCAAGTTAATAAGCAGATATTGAAGAGACGTGGGGCTACAGAGAGATAATTCCAGGAGAGCGGCGTCACGGGCAGATCACTGTGCTGTAATTGAGCTCAATTCACAGTGGCCTTCACAATCAGATCACTGAGCACAGGAGTTGAGACGTTATGTTGTAGCTGTACAACACAATGGTGAGTTTGTAGATAGAATATTCAGGTTTGTTCCGATCCGCTACCTACATGTTTGAAATGCCAATAAGCTACAAAGTGTGCAGCGATAAATTGAAAGAAAGAGTTTGGGGACCGAGGGCAAGATTTAGAGGGATAGTTTGAATAGGTTAATGATTTATTCCATTGAACTCAGGAAAATTAATGGAGATCGTACAGAAGTATATAAAATTGTAAGCATCACATACAGACAGGGTGAATTCCCGGAGCTTTTCCCCATCCTCTGAGTGAAACTACAACTGGAATTCATAGGTTTGGGGTAAAAATTGAAGAACGCAAGAGGGATAAAGATTTGGGTGAGGATTGACATGTGGAATTTAAACAAAGCCAGAGCAAAGGGGTGGTTAATATCGTCAGTAAACTAAAGTAGAGCGGGATTGATTAGAAGAAGCATGATGTGCTGACTCGACCTGAAGAGAAGATGTTCAGCTTAAATAGAAGGCAACATATTTACGAGAAGGATGGGTGCGAGGAGCGTAGAAATGGTGTATGTGAATCAATTTTAGAAAGCGTACTAAAATAAAAAGACTGCGTGATAATCAGCACATTAACTCATATCGAAGTGAAAGAATTGGGGAATCTGTGCACTGATTTAAACACACTATGAACGTATCGCCGAAATCATTATAAGAAATAAAAACTGGAGATAACTTGAAGTATCCGTAGTAGTCAGGAAAGCTGCAGGATCAACTTACCCATTCAGAGAGATATGAGATGGGCTTTTGGATCTGAAATAGGAGGGGGGCGTAACAATTTAATTGGAAACGCATGTCAATAAGTCTCAAAGTGGACAGCGATAATTTGATAGGAAGAGTTTGGGGAGTGAGGACAAGAGTTAGAGGGATAGAGTGAATAAGTTTAGAACGTATTCCATTGAGAGCTGGAAAATAAATGGAGATCTTACAGAAGTATATAAGAATGTGACCGTTACGGACAGGGTGAATGCCCGGAGATTTTCCCCATCCTCAGAGTGAATCTACACCTAGTGTTCATAGATTTGGGTGAAAGGAGAAATATGCAAGAGGCATATGTGGTAAGCCCTATTCACTAAAAGGGTCGAGCGTGTGTGGAAGGAAATGTAAGGGTAAGTGGTATTTGCAGATTCAATCGGATCATTTCAGTGAAGGTTGTCTAGGTACGCAGATGAGAGACGGACAGTGACGATAAGTGGGTCGAGGCGCATGATCACAGCGGGGTGATCTGGATGGGCGGAAGAAACTATTTCTGTGTCATAATAATCTATCAGTCCATGGCTGTCTCTTTCTGATTTTCCCATTCAGTGTCGTAAGTGTCGTCTCATTTTCGTCACCAGTATAAGAACGAGTAGAAAATATTCTGTGACTATTGTGGTACTCGTACCGATGAGAGATCGTCTACTTACTGGAGGGAGTGAGTGAAAGAGAGAGAGAGAGAGAGAGAGAGAGAGTAGGAATGACAGACAGTCAGTTTGATACTAGCACTGTCTGCACCGGCCACTTCACACAGCCGTCTGACTTTTAGCTCTCCTTCATTGACTCATTTTCCTTCTCCTACCCACAGGGAAAGACTACATTCGTGTCCGATGTTACCTCCTGTCCGGGGACAAGGTACATATGATGTGTTACAGAGCAGCGACAGACCGACAGCTCATCAGTTCCACAGTTTCAGAGAGTAGTGTTATTCAGTCCGACAATAAGACCAGAATTCAGATATACGTTTACAATGCAACTGTTAAAGTGAAATACATGAAGTCAAACTTTCCATTGCATTCTATACATAGTGTCCTACTGGCAGAGACACACAGACCAAGACCCCACATGTCCACCCACTGGGCTGGATTGACAGCAACACCAGCGTTGGCAGAGTCAGTATGGATTCAGAAAAGGATAAACAGATGGGAAATGGGGAACTGGAGAATGTGGTGTGGGTGAAATGTAAGAATTTTCTGATAAACTTCTGTGGACTCAAAAGAGGGAGACGAAATAACTGGGCCGTTTTCGATGTTGGAATTCGTGACTAGTGGGGTTACTCAGGGATTGGACCGAGTCCGCAACAGCTTTCCCCACAGGGAAATGCACTCTAAGCTGGTCAGACATTCATCGCGCTCCAGGTATCAACTGTCCGTGGGCTTGCCTTATCTGCGATGGTTGGACTCTCGTTGCTGAAGTGTTATCGTCCCGCCGTATTCGGAGTTCCTAACACTTACAGTGTTTCTCATCATCTGAATTGTGGATCTCAATCGCATTGGCTCCCCGTCACCTGAGCTATCTGGGTCATTATCACTAGTCATTGTACAGGAATACAGCCAATATAATAACATGGCTCTGCATGCCCCTGCCTTGCTTCCTTGTGTATGTTTTAACTGACTGGTCCAGACCAGTTAAAAGACACCAGACAGAGTCTAAAGAGTTCACAGGTTGCTTCATGTGTAGGTCCAGCAGTTTACATAATTAGTAGCTACTCATCCGAGAGGGTTCTATGTACATTACCCCCGAGCAAAAGTCAGTACAGAGACCCCCAAATCGGTGGAAAACAAAGTCAACCTGTTGGTTTTCCCTCTCCTTGATTAGATTGTAGTTCCTTCCGGCCAACATCTGCCTCTTCTTCATCCATTTATCTTGGAATCATTACACCCACTCATTCAGTTGGCTGCCCAAAGGACTCCGCTGGAACCCCATTGAACAATAACATTCTATATAAAATATTCACATTAACTAACTAAATTGGCCGAATCCATACTGATCGCATTCTCTTCTATTTCTTGAAATAATTTTTCCTGTTTTTTTTTCTTCCATTATTTCTGCCTTCCTCTCCTCTTCTCGGTTGATATACACTGAGCAATCAATTATGAGGGTGCATTAAACTGGAATTACAGCAGCATGTGTTGCTATTCTTAACCACAGATATATTTGTACGTTTGTCCCCCGATTCTGAAACTTACTCCAAAAGTCTGGGTAACTAAATAGTTCATTTGCCTTATCAGCGTGTCTGCTAATTAGTTCAGTTTGCTCCGACCGTCGTTGCCTCTTACACAACGCATGTCCAGGCTGCAGGGCAGTGAGGGATTAGTGGTAACTGAGTAACAACATATTATCACAGATACTCATTTTTGTTTTTGTTTCATTTTTGTTGTTGTTGTTGTTCACTCAGTGTTTTCCAAGCAGTGATATCATTGTTGACACAATCGTCCGCCGCACTGGCTCTGGAGCAAACTTACTCTGTTTCAGTCATAGTTAACGTCATCGCAAAGAAATACAATATTCTCTTCATGTTGAATGAAACCTGTAACAAAAGGGGGATATCTGCTCTTAATTCCAGTGAAAATAGTAAGTTATTTTAAGTCCATATTTTCTATTTTTTTCTAGACCGTCCAATCTGGAAGCTCAGTTGTATTTGGTCTCAAGGTATCTGTTGTCCTCACCCAATTTTGTTTCATAAAAAGGGCAGGACTCGGACATTTCTTTTTTGATTTTTTTAACAAAACTGCGCTTTTTCCTAGGATGAAGGAACCGACAATCACCCTATTGATAGAACCTGTCCCAATCTTGAAGGAACTGTTGTTCCATTCTCAAGTCACCCTAGTCAGGGACATCATGTATATCCGGTAGCGATGGGGATGACCTTTTTGCTTCTCCTCCACAAATTTCAGACGGTTAATATAGTACTTCCCACATTTTATCTGAAGAAGTCAGTAGCTTGTACACTGATGGACTTAGTTTGCCTATAATTTCAAACAGACCTGCAAAAGCTTCGAATTAGTAATGAAGGTTTGTGTATTCTAATTATCACTCTTTGTCCTGAACAATTCAGAATCCAGACTGATCACTGAGTCAAAGTAGGTATTACTCTGTTGTTTCGCCTTCCCCTTTTGTTGGACTGCCACATAAATGGCTTCTTTCATGGACTGTATCATTGTTGTACCCACATTTCTGCCACAAACCCATTGATTTTGTGTTCCAACAATTTCATCCAATCAACTCCTCTAAACCTTCCATGTCCGTTCCAGTGATGTATTTATAATGGCAGTAACCTGTTGAAAATGCTAATGTATTCCACATTATCATCAAAAGCATATGCTGTCCCATGTTGTTGCCTCATTTCCTTTCCACACTTCCTCTTGACTGCAGTCTACGGAGTTTATGAAATCTCCGTTTGATCCCTAAACCTGCCATGACATCTTCCATTATCTGGGCCGTGAAATGTGTGCCTTAATCCATTTGGGTACTCGGGGGTCGTACCCAGCTAGTGAATATCCTTTCCGAAAAGATTTTTGCAATGGCCATTATTGTGTCTGTCATAGCTGAGAATGCTTGTGTGCCTTAATCCGTTTCAATACTCCGAGGAAGACCCAGCAAGTGAATATTTATTTACTCACGTCATGAAGCTATCTATTATTACCACGGAATATCTGTATTCTTCTGGGGCGGGCGGTAAGAAAAATAATTTAATCTATTTGTAAAGTAGTCGAAGGCCCTTCTACCGATCTGTTGCGTTGAAGGCCTCTTTTCCTTACATTTCTGTGAGAACTAAATTATGCACAAATCAAGCAAGTTCTTACAGAATATCAACACCATCCTTCTTCTTCGGCCACCAGCCCACTTTCTTGATCTTTTCTGTGGAGGGTTTGCTTCCCTGGTGTCCCCATTCAAAATGGTACCAACGGGTCATTTGGTTTCTTCCTCCTTCTGGAACCAGAAGCTTTTATTCACGTTCCAACAATTAGTTAACTTTTCAATTTCCCTTTATGAATCCATATTTTTCCCTTTCCCTCCTTAGATATATATTAAAATAGCAGAACAGATGCGAGGAGCCGCCCACAGAGGTAAACGTTCTGTAAGTCTGTTGCAAACTACATATGATCAGATTGTATGGCTAACTCTGGTGAAAAACTTTCTGACTCTAACCAGGTAAACTGCAGCTGCCAATTCAGCGGCCTGTGCCCTCATGGGTTTCGGTAGTTTTAAAGCTATACTGTACATATCCTGGTCATGTCATCCTCTACATATGTGCCTCATCCAGTTCACTTCTCACCATCCTGTACTGTTGAGGAAACATACAAAAATATTTGCTTCTTTGTGCCTTTGTTCTCAGTCATTACTTTATCTGATCTTTCACCCTTTTCTTTTTTTTTGATACAAACAGATCATTGAGATCACTTACTTTCATAGCTTGAGACATATTTTCACTTCGGTTTATCGGCTAAGATTAAGGTTGTGTTTATACACTTTACGCTAATATTTATTCCTTGCAAAAACAATGCCCATCTAATGACTCTTCTGTGGCTTACTCAATTATTTTGAATCCTTCCGTCTACCGGTAATTGTGTGGGCGTGTGTTCTGTCAGTACTGAAATTCTCATTCTGGGAGGCTGAGTTATTTGGGAAGCACGGAGGATGCTGCAGAAGACATTGAACCTCTGGTTTTGAGTTGCAGGGTTCCATTGGAAAAGATTGGTTTTGTGTGATCTTAGCATCTGCCTTTAATAGGTACACGGGAATTCAGTTTAGAAAGCGTGCAGTTTCAGTCCGGATTCAGTATTTTGCATTCATCATCACCTCTAACTAAATTACTGCAAATTATCCCAGTGCTGCAGGATGATCAAATTAATGTCTGTTTCTCAGAACACTGTAATAGCTCAGCAGAGACTAGATATAGTTGCAGAGTATACTAAAGATTAGACCTTACTTGCGGAATATCTACATCCAGTGCCTCATCGGCCTTCCCTTGTTCAGCCAGTTCTGAATCTATGCAGCCAGGTTTCACTAGATCCCAGGTCTGAATGAGTGCTCCATAGGGAACCCAGTCAAACAGCTTAACCATTAATATACCTCAGCACGACTGTTCTGACTTCATCGACCAATTTTTCACTTTTTTCATGGAAAGTATTCTGACTCATAAGAGACGACCTGACCGCACAGAACCATGCTGGCTATCTCCAAACAGGATGCGTTTCTCCGGATATTCATTAATTCTGTTTCTAAGAAACCATTCATACAGCTTGCCCACCACTGATCGAAGACTCACTGGCCTGTAACTCTCAGGACTACATTATACTTCTTCATAAGAGGAATAACATTTGCCGTTCTCTGTGGCCAGTGATGACACCAATGTCATGTCCTAAAGCGCAGCAATATCTTCGCTCGCTTTCTCTGATTACCTGAATTACATCCCTTGTAGCAAAGGGGAAAGAATTATTTTCATGTTTTCCCTGTTTCCAGCTCGTAATTCTGAACGTTTGCGTCTACCGGCACATCCGTCGTGTTTCGCTGTATCCACATTCATCAATGTCGCGCTCACTGCTGAATATTGAAGCAAAGTATGGGTAAGGACCTTCACTGCTTCCTTGCACTCCAGACACATGCTTCCTCTTTTATCGCTCATTTCTCCCACTCTCTATGTGGTCACTCTCCTGTTTTAAGCCTTCGAGGCCTTTTCATGTCTGCTTTTAACTCTTCTAAGTCCATTGTTAAACTCCTCCTACCTCCATAGCCCTGCCTGATTCTTGCTTCCCAATCCTTAAATATATTCCTTTCTTTTACTTGAAGAGGTGATCCTTATCTCTTTCTAACCAGGCTGACTTTTGGGACCATCCATTCCCGCCTCAGTGAAACAAGCCTGTACTGAAACCCAATCTAGTGTCCCATTAACAAACTCCATATTTCCTTCGTGGATTTGACAGAACAAAACCAGTCCCAAATTTAGCTACCAAGATCCTACCTAATAGCATTAATTAAATATATTCCATACTGTCTGCTCCTATCCCAGTGTAAGGTATTAGTAAATGTCGAATAGCTGTGTCCTATTTCTCTGAAATGCTGACCCGCAAAGAGATCTGTTACCCGACCCGTTTCACTTTCCAGTACTAGATCTAGGATGGACTGTTCGCTAGTCCGCCTGCCTGCTCATTGTGATAAGACTCCTTCTCGGACGTAACCGAGACATTCTCTCACATCTAAACGTTTGTAAACAGACGAAGTGCCAATGAATATCGGTGAAGTTTAATTTACCTGTGACAACAACCATATCAAAATGGCAACTGTCCAAAATCTATCTCCGGATCAGTCACTGTCTCTGGTTGTTGTTTTCGTTTTGGTGAAGGGAGCTATCTACAGAATTCTCCCAAACGAGTGTCGCTTCCCTTCCTACTTCTGAGTTGCAATCACAGTCTATTAACATACAATTCCATCACAGTGTCCTCCCTTTCGCAGCTGTGACACTATCTCCCTGTGTTTGAAAGGCTTTCCCTTTACTCTCTTTTACCCGAATATGAACATTTTGAAACATCTGAACCCGGAGATGTCCGGAAGTCATTCCTCCCCTTGAGATTGAATTGACTTTATTTCCTCCACATACATGACGAATAAAAATCTTTAGGTTACGTCTCCATCTATATGTACAATGTGCAATCCTAGAAATGTAAAATTGTAAGAAACCAAACAGTCAACGAGGCATAGGAAAACACTGATATCTGCGTGAGTTAATCAGTCTGATGACATGGTGGGTGAAACTGTCACGGAGCCTGTTGGTCCTGCATTTTATGTTGCAGTACCGTCTCCCGGATGATTGTCAACTCTCTGCGATAGTTTGGAATTCATTAATTTGATGATGACCAGGGTCATGTATATCTGAAGTTATGGTATATTTGCGAAATCTACTAATTTTCAAACTCCGTCGAATTGCATTTGGAGTGAGAGTAATTAACAGAGATGGCCATTTAACGCAAACACATACTTCACTCCATTCTTCAATTCTTTTATGAATTTCCTCTGTGTCAGTGTATAGATACAAGTATTGGTGCACATACTCAGAATTTCCAACATCACCGCAAATTGTTGAAGTATATATACCGGGGAACTCAAATATTTGTCCTCAGAAAAAATGTTTACCGTTTGCCATTTCAGGGAATGAGCTACATAGGGCATCCAAAATAAGATGAAATTTGCTGATATTGCAAACAATAAAATTATCGATTTTTTGCGGTTTTCCACCTCGGTATCCTTCTGATTTTCACTGTTGTTCCGAAGCCCTCTGCGGACTCAATTTGCCGCAATGATATGTCTTACTGTTAACCCATTGAAGGTAAGAATGAAGCCGATTGGTAGCAACGGTGGTAAAATGCCATCTAGTATTTCCATGCCTTTCCACACGGGTGAAGTAGTGTATTTACGAGTGAGGGCGCAACGCCACGGCACGTTGTCAATAATGACATAAGGCTCAATGGTAAAGTAAAACGGGGTACATCTCCCACAGCTGAATACAATAACGGTCACGATAACCACCGTTGCTGTTCTCTCAGTGCAGTATCGTTCCCCGAGCTTTCGACAACATATGACGATGAAGCGATCAAAGGTAAAACTGACCGTAAACCAAACAGAACAGTCCCTCGTCACAAGAAAAAAAAACACCAATAACGGCGCATACAGGACTGATGAGCAGGGATCTGGAATAAACGTAGATATTGTTGGTCTCTTGCAGTAAACCGGAAAATACAACGACCATCATATCAGCTGCTGCCATTCCAACCAGGTAACGGGTGATGCATTTGGAGAGTCCGCATTTTCCCCGAGATAGGATCACAATCGCTGTTAATTTAAGTGCAGGAAATCTGGAGAGAAAAAGAAAAAAATTACACAACACAGAATTATCGTTAGCTGCAAATGCCTGAATACCCACCATTCTTCCAATGCTATGCAGGGTATAGTTCTTTTGGAAGTGTAAAGCAAAAAGTCAATTTGTGCGGATCGTCCGTGCGCTCCGGTTGGACAATAGTAGACAGAAGTGGCAATGGGTTTGCGACGTTCCAACAGCCTGGAGGCAGGGATTTGATTTTCCCCGACTCTCTTAACGGTGGCCGATCGATCGCCCCATAAACAAAACGGTTTCCATGATTTGACGTAAAATAGCTGAAGGAATTGTTTGTAGTGAAATTATGACATTTAATGCATAAGGTATAATTGAGTGCAGCTATTCGACTGGCCGTGCAGTTGATAAAAAGCTTCCGAAATGGAAAAGCGACCACTATTGTTTGAGGAAGCTGAAAATGTGAAACTATGGCAATATCGCCACCAACGTATAGACAAACAAAATAGTATCACGTTGAAAAAATATGGAAACTGAACAGCAAATCTATCAGATGCTTGAATCCTCAATTCCTGAGACAGATTTCAGACGAAGGTATCATCTGTGCTCAGTAAAAGTACAAACAGTGCAGCGGAACAAAAGCAAGATGACGGCACCATACATAGAGTGACCAGCTCCAGTACCTTACCAGGGATACCGATTGCTACAATTGTAGGATAGAAAATGCCCGCGATGTAGTAAATCGCTGGATATCCCATATTCCCTCAGATGCAGCTTTTAGATGCACGGAACATTCCAGCTGTTCATATGGACTGGTGATCGGTTTTACAGAGTTATATGCAATTCAGAGTAATTCCACTGAGGCATTTATTGTAGTTACGACGTCAGTGACATTAGGGACCAACAGTTACACAAACATTGACATTAAATTGTTTTTCACTCCGCACCGTGCCATAAATTCCTTTCCTCCAAGGGATGCTACAAGTTATTAACTTGTTAAACAAAAGATAATATGAAAGTTGCCGAAGTAATTTCCAAGATACCCGGCTTGTGCTGCTGAAGTGGGACCTTTTCTGATCAATGTCGTTTCTAACATAGACCATCATCCTGAATAATCAACATGGACAATCAACTTCAAACAGATTTATTTTCTCACATTCCGCAGACCACATTCTCTTCCGACTTTGAGAGTGGGACATTAGCTCGGCAGGTGAAATGAAGTACACGTTATTGGGGGGGGGGGGGAGTGGGGTTAGGATTATTTTTCCTTTCGCTCGTTCTAGTCGCTTCGAATAACTTGAATGTCGAATGTACGTCTGTTATTGTAAGTACTAAAGGAAGATCGACAGCAATATTCCAGGGATTTTGATAATAAGAAAGTTACAAGCCCACACGCCATTAGCTGCAGATTGCGGACCGATTGCTGAACGTTCTTTTCCTGCACACACACACATGAGATGTTAGATATGAGGCATTGAACCGCTCCCAGGGAAAGACTTCACCACTTTACACCATACACGTGACGTGTGGTGCATCTATTTTAATTTAAAGACTTGAGCCAGAGCTGCCACAATTCTACCACCATTTCTCCATCGATACTCCGTTTGAACAGAAGCAGAAACTAATCTCAGTGATGTGTCCGCAGGTTCCCAGGCTGCTCTAATGTTTGCCAGCGAGACTGAATGAAATACCATAAAGTGCAGTATACATTACGTTCGCACTGAAAGTCTGCGCTGAGACACCAAAACTGCTGTTTATGTCCCCTTTGAAACATTGCTGAGTCACTACATTTCCCCCCTGTGAGAATCGCACGTTAACTTCCAATTTTATTCAGACACATCAAACTAAAAGAAAGCTAAGGCCAGGGAATTTTTGTGTAAAATCAAAGCACTGGAACCTAAAAAATACTGATGATTAGTCTTTGAAAATACATAAAATACGGCAAACGTCAAGCGTGTGAAGATGGTTTGTTTGGTCCTTCAATGGTTTCACTCCGAGCTTCAGGCCGAAGGGTCAGTTTATGTGTTGGAATGTGTAGTTCTCCGTATTCTTCTTTCAGCCTGTTCGGATTATTGTTGAAGATCAGGATGATGAGCAAAGTGGGCCATTCAAGTAGGATGCCAGAAATCGGGGGAGTTTTTTTTTTGGTGAGGGACACTGTGTGGTCTTGGGGCTGTTGTTCAAAAGGCTAAGAAGAGCGAAGACCCTGAAGAGAACCGGTCGTAGGATGCGATCCGGTGGTCGTCCCGTTTGTCTGGAAGGTAGTTTGAGCTTCCACGCAGACCGAGGGGCAGGGCGTGAGTGACCGAGAAGTTCAAGATGAGCTCCAACGTGTGCATATTTGACTGCTTAATTAGAATGGACTACTTTCTTTTTGTTTTATTTTCTATCCCATAAGTTAAAATTCATCAATAAGACCATAAGACATAGCAGCAGATGCAGGCCATTCGGCCCATCCAGTCTGCTCCGCCATTAAATCATGGGCTGATGCAATTCCTCTAGTCACCCCCACTCCCCTGCTTTCACCACATATCCCTTAATAAAATATAATTCCTTTAATCATATGCGGCGTACTGTCTGTTATTTTGTGGCACTAATGAGCAACGGCGTAGCAAAACTGCGGTTTGACCTGGGAGACCCGTTCAATCTCACCGGAGTGTTTGGCAGTACCGGGGAGAGTCTTTCCTGGATTTACGCAGCCAAGGATGCCAGATGTGGGATCTATAAGGAACAAATTGTTTGGCACCTCTGGTGGAGGGCAGGTCGTTCTCCACACAGGGGCAGCTTGTCCAGCGTTGGCCAGCGCCTGCCACCCTGCTCTCATTTATGGTTCCAAGTAACTGTTTCCCTGTGACAGTGGCAACACCCTGGTAAACCCCTAAGACAGGCGGGGTAAACCAGTGTTGATAGCTGGAAACCTCCAAGACTGGTGCGATAGGGATTTACCTACCCAGCAAGCGCAACCATTTCCCGGACTGGGAAGATGACAACAACTATAACATCCAAAGCCCAAGAAGGCGATGCTGGAACATTTCATTGAGAGTGGAAGGCAAAACAAGGCACAGAATGCGTCATTGCTTTCACCGCAGCCGAGGGAGTGGCCAATCTGGACCATTATTCCTACCATTGAGCCTTGATTCTGAAGCCCGAAAGAATAAAACTGCCCATTAGAAAAAGTTTTATTTTACAATGAAATTCTTTCCCACATGTTTACTGTCAGAAACGACGGACGACGGACACCAACAAAAATAATTAAAGATGAACAGGAATTAAAATAACAAACCAAATCAAGCAGCACCAAAGACAGTGATAACATCGATACTCTTTCGGGATTTTATCTTGCATGATTCTTAGTTATTTCTCGTGCACCTTATTTTCCAGCGATGATGATGCTGTTTTATCCATAGAAGTTGTCAGTACGGCTATTTCAAAGAAAGTGTTTTTCTAGTTTCTCGCCAATGTTCCTACATATAGGTAGATATATAAATAGATAGATTGAAAATGATTACATTTCCAAGACAGATAATTTCTTTCCCTTTCTCGGCTGTGAAGAGACAACTAGGGATGTTTCCCTCCTTCCAAATGATCAATTCCTGCAATGAACAGGACTGCCACAGATCTACAGGCTCATCACAGACCACACTGGTCTAATCAGCGCTTCCTCTGACATGCCACCGACAACATAGACAATGTCCCTGCTTGTACAGTTCACTCAATACTGCAATGTTGTTATCACAGCTTATTCGGTCCCACAATGTCTCACACTAAAAATATCACTGTTTCTTCAGATCCATCTCTCAGTATGCTGGTAATTTTATTGCTTTTTCTAGACTCATCATGGAAACTGGGAAAACAAGATCTCTGACTATAAAACTATAACGCCATAATAATATCGCTCTTTCTCAAAATGCTCCTTGGCACAACCACACTGTTAGTAATGAAGTCCAGTCATTAGTGACCACACTGTCAGTAGATATCAGGACGTATTGGTCATGATTTTGGTCGTGAATGTCCGCACCCTTGCAGCAAATAAAATTCTGATCTACTCAAATTTCAGGCAGCGGCATCAATATCTCAAATGTGCCATAAATACTGACGTTTATCGCACTCTGCACAGCAGGAGATGGTCACACAATGTGCACAGCGTTTCCATGCAACGTATCATTACGGTCTGGACTTTAGAGGACAGAGATGTCCGGTCAATGTACCGCCGAGTGAACGAAACAGCAGGGGAACATAATGACATGGAATTTCGGCTTTTGTTGTTCTTTGTGCAGAGATATCAGGAGTGACCCGGCGGTGAAGGAGAAATATTCACTCTTTTTATTGTTATCACATTGGGCCGTGCTTATCTTTCGAATCACCAGCACATTTGTTTCGTATGTCTAAGGGAAACCCGGTGTCTTTATTGGCAAGCCCTGTTACACTCTAGTTTAGACAGTCACTGGAAAATAAATCCAGACATCGTTCGGTGGATTCTCAGTTAAACAATCACAAAGGCGAAAATAGGTACAGCTTCTATTCAGTGTGTTCGGATGAAGGAAACCAACAGGGAACATAAGAATGCCGAGCCTTCATCACTTACACCTTTGCGCAACCGATATGTTTTATTCTAATGTCTCAAACCAGGACTAAAATCAAAGTAATTGTTAAATTACCCTGTATTCATGTTGGCATGTGTTAGGTATACTTAACCTTTAAGTAATGTGCAGTACACTTGATATCAATGTATATGTTTTTGTTGCTTCAAGCAGGTGGGGTGGAACTACAAGTGAGTATTGTTGTACATCACGAATCAAGTTAATTACAGTCAAGTTGAGATGATGTTAAACCGTTGTAGTTCGACACTACGGAATACGCTGAGTCATATGTTTGTATACAATAAAAATCAGACAGTTTTTCTTTTCTAAAAGATTTTGAAATGATTTATAAATATTGCACGAATGAGATAAAACTTTGTAAGGAACAGAAAGAAGAGGTCACTGCAGATGGGCAGCAATGTGAATCACAGCCGGATGAATGAGCGCAAACTCTCCACATGGCGCACTCACTGACATCTGTCTGAGCTACTGGAGATCCAATACCTGGATATAGAATGGAGGTCGCCGGATATGACGTAGGCATAGTGACTGGAAGATGCGAAACCCGGAACTATTACTGGTCTGGTTTATTGTTCAAAAAAAAATCACTGCCGTTCAATATGCAAAATAGTCTGCAAGTACACTGACATGTCACAGTCCGGCTTGTATTATCACTGCTTTTTATGGAACATCGCTGAACTGAAATAATGTTATCACTGCTGGCCAGTCTGACAAAATCATTAGTCGTCGTTAACCCGACTGATAATGTTGCTGCTTTTACAGCCTCAACTGATTAAAGTGATGACGTCCAGGCATAACCTTGCCATACACTAACACACAGTCCAACGATATCCATATTTTGAATTTCTCCACTATGTATAAAATTCAGCTAATAGAAATTCACACAAGTTCCACAGTCTTGAGTGGTCTTGCTGGGCGACGAAGACGGTTGGTATGGTGGCAGCAGGTGCATTATAAGCTGGGATGACCCTCCGTGTCTTCCTCCTGCAGTGGCGCATCAGGGCATTTGCTGAAGGTTCTTCCACCGTAGCTACACCTGAAGGGAACAACGGGGATTCGTAACCATGAAGATATCATAGAGGCATACGTTTCTCCTCTGATCATCAACCATATATAAAAAAAAAATGTTTTTTTTTCTTTTTCCTTTGTGTCTTTTTTTCTCAGCTATTACTTTATCTGATCTTCATTCACCCTCACATTTTTTTGGTCTATTTTAATACAAATAGACCCTTGAGACCATTTGCTATCATACCTTGATTCTCATGCTTACTTCCTTGGTACAGCAAGATATCGGCTAACATTGACGGTGATTGTACTTCCTTAACACTAATATTTCTTCATTGCAACAGCAATGTCCATCTAATGACTTTGCTTTGGCTTGTTGAAACATTTTGAATCCTTCCATCTATCAGTAATTGTAAGCGGGAGTGCCCTGTTAATATTGGCTCTGGATTCAATTCCACTATGTAGGTGAAATGCTTCACCGCCAGAGAAACGTAAACAAATGTTTCTTTTTTTATAAGCAGCATCCTACCGTTCGTTTGTTGACAGCATGCGTAATGCATACAAAACTTGCTTTAAGTTCCCATCCGTCTCTTGTACCAGCATTAATAAGGGGTGGTATCAGTCGTCGCCACCTGCAATGAGAATGGTTCATTGCCTCACTGCCTTGCTGCAAAATCCATCAATGTGATCCATAGAGTAACCTACCAGCCCCAGAAAGGTCCACAGCCCTTTCAAATGTCCGGAAAGAGATAGATTCATCACGGATTCTCCTCTTCACTTTTCAGTTTCTCTTTTTCCCCAATGCCAAAGTCATTCACAAATAGCAAACTACTTGTTTCATCACCTCTGTTTTTTTAGGGCTTACCTTTAGTCTCAATGTAAGTAAAAATTGCATTTGTTCTGTCAAGAGCCCATAAAGTTCACACTTTGTTTCAGTCTTCAGGAGTTGATCATCTACAGATTGTACCGAGCACTCGAGTTTTGAAAAACGCTTTATAGCTCCCCCTGCGCTGTTGAAATATAGCGAGGAATGGTGGAACCCCTCTAGTAGGGCAGTCCATGTATATTGCCGTCCCTGAAAGGTAAATGCAAACTTGCATTGACAATCTTTTCGACTGGAACATGCAAAATCCTTTATTTATTAATGAAACTGTCAAGCATTGCGCTCTTTCATTGTGATTGACCTCTGACTCCGGGTTAGTTGCTACAGTTGGGGCTGTTAACAGAATTCATTTATTCAGCTATCGATAATCTATTGTGAACCTCCAGTTACCAATTGGTTTTGTCACTGGCCATATGGGTCAGTTACTAGTGGCGGCGATTGGCGTCAGTACCTCTTACTGTCGCAAACTCTTAATTACCGTACCTACATCTGCTTTTCGTTTGGAGACCCATATTGATTCTTTGACTAAGGATTTCGCCCTTTGATGTATAAGCTGCCAGCTCTCTTTCCGCAGTCATGCGTGTACCTTGAAAGTGCTCTTGAGGTCTGTGCAATAATTTGCTGCACCTTCAGATCATCTCTCATTTCATTCGGTTTTATCCACATTTCAGCCATTGTGCATATCCCACGCTGATATTCTCCTACTGGGATCTGCAGGTGGTGTCTATATTCTTGCCTGTTGGCATCTTCCAAATCATACAATTAACTCTGTCAAAACAAAGCCCCGCCTTGGCCATATAATCACCGCTCACGATATTGTCCTGCTTCCAGGGTGTCTATATTCTTGCCAGCTGGAGAGAGAGGGAGAGTTTTGTTGATCTTTGTATTTTCTTACCCACGCTATACTCACTTTCCTCAGTGTCCATGACTCAGATTGAATGGGTTCGGAATGATCAAACATTTCCAGTGACGTTTAGATTCATCGATTTACTGAGATACAACTGTCCTCAAACATCTATTTGAGGCCTTTGTTCCTAAATGGTCCATCTCTAATAGTTTTCCATGCACCTCTTGGAGCACAGTCCATCTCGGACATGTATTGCTCTCTGATGACTAATTGCTTGTATCAGTTCTCGAGTAGCGACCGTGAGCACACGTCCCATTGCAGAATGCAGTATCTTTAAGCTGCTGTACCCCGAACGGTGTAGTGCATGTTATGTTGTGATTTGATTTGCACCCCGCCCCGCTCGCCCTCTCTGATAGTAACGAGGGGTGCCAATCGTGCAGACGGTATCACCAGCTCCTGTTTGTATACCTTTGGTGGGAGTTCCTCGGGAAACGTTTCTTCAGAATGATCGTAGCCGTATCTAGTAGATATATTTGCTCTATCATACCAACAATTACCTCCCTATTCACCTTCCTCCCCTTTTTAGATCAAAAAGCACATATCATACTGCACTGTGCAGCAATTGGTCCCGCTGCTTTTGGATATCTGCTTTAAACACTGTGCATGATCACCACTGCTGCTCTTCCTTTCCTGTGCTGGTTTTTGAATCACATTCACACCCGTCTTCAATCACCGCACTGATTCCTCATTCGATCCATTTTATCCTTCGCTAGTTGGGCTGGTCCCTCTAGTTTCTCACCCTACAACTGAAACTGGTTCAGATGCATCAAGCCCACACCACTCTAAACATCTACCCCTCTGTCTAAACGTTTCTACCTACTTTTAGAGCATTTTGTCTATCTCGCTCGGCTTCTGCTTTATGTTGATATTCTACCGATTCCTGTTGTACCGTAGCTCGCACAGCTACTTTATGCCGACATTTCTTTTGCGATACCAGTCTGTGCCGTTCTTTCTTAGCTCTTTTTGTTATAACTCTATCAGATCCTCAATTAAACACCCATCTGCTTCTGCTTTCTGTAATTGTTGAAACTTCCTGGTCACCAACTAGCTTGTGCGATTTTCCACACGGAATTCCCAGCAATATTTCCTTCACAGCCATTTTCCTCCAATGGTGGCGACACCCCCAATACGGACTGCTGGAGGTGTCCACTCCAATTGCAACAATACTAGTACTTTGGACTTGCTGAATTCCTGACGTTTCTTGAATTCTTCATCCTGGGTTAGTAACTGCTGTATTTGAATGGGTAATTTGAAGTTCGCTGCCTGGGAGGCTGGTTCATTTGGATAGCAGCAAATGATGCTGCTGAATATTTCGGAATGCTGATCTTGAGTTGCAGGGTTCCAATGGGGAGAAATGTTTGGATGTAATCGTAGTAATTGCCCTGTAATACGTAAAAACGCTCTCAGTTTAGGTAACGTGCAGTTTCTGTCCGAATTCAGTATTCTGATTTCAAAATCACCCCTTAGTCCGTAAATTATCCAAGTCCTGCAGAATGTTCAAATTAAAGTCCGTCTTTCAGAACACAGTAGGACTGTAGCAGAGTCTAGATGTAAGTGTAAAGCGTACAAAAGATTATACATTCCTTGCGGAACATCAGTGGCTTCTGTCCTCCAGGCATAGCAAACTCCATCCACAGCGTTATCGGCCTTCCCTTGGTTCGCCAGTTCTGAATCTTTGCAGTCAGGTTTCACTCGATCCCATGCCACCTGACTTTCTGAAAGTGTGCACCATAGGGAAACCAGTCTAATACTTACAAAACGAATATAGCCCACATTGACTCTTGTGCTTCTTTTGCCTAATTTTCACTTTTTCATGGAATTTATTCAGGCTCATAAGGGACAGAAAACCATGCTGTTTATCCCAATCAGAATACGATTTTCAATAAATTCCGTCTCTAGGAAGCCTCTGCAATAACCTGCCCACTAGTGATCGAAAACTCACTGGTCTGTAATTCTTAAGGCGATCCCTATTTCATTTCTTGAAAAAGAAATAACATTTGCTATTCTCCAATCATTCTGTACTACTTCTGTGGCCAGTGGTGGCGCAAAAATAAATGCCCAGCAATATTTCCGCTCGCTTTCTCTAATTACCTGGATTTCGTACCGTGTAGCACCAAGATATGGAATATGTATTCCCACTTTCCAGCTCATATTTTGAAGCGCCTACATGCCTCAGCACACCTGAGGACTTTCCATAGCTCTGTCTGATCTTTTCTTCCAAAACCTTAAGTATATTTCTTTCTTCTCCCTGAAGAGGTGTTCTATATCTCTTATCAACCAGGGTTACTTTACGAGGCCATCCAATATCCGTCTCAATGAAAGAAACCGATGCTGAACCCTAATCAAGTGCTCCATTAACAATCTCCATATTTCTCTTGTGCATTTGAAGCAGCAAAACACTTCCCTAATTCGGCACCCAGGTTCTTACTCAATAGTATCAATTAAGTGCATTCCATATAGTCTGCTGCTATCACAGTGTAAGGTATGTCGAATAGCTGTGCTCTATCGTGCTGAAATACTGAAACGCGGAGAGATCAGATACCTGACCCATTTTACTCTCTAGTATTAGCACAAGCTGGAATGTTCACGAGTCAGCCTGCCCTCTGCTTCCTGTACACAACTGAAAAAATTCTGTCACACTTAAACCTTTTAAGCAGATGAATTGCTGATGAATATCAGTGAAGTCTAATTTGTTTAAGTTTCATTAACACGACAACATTAACATGAAACAACCTGTGCAAAATCTATCTCCCGATCTGTCACTGTCTGTGTGTGTTTTTATCGTTTTCGTAATGGGAGCTCTGTACAGAATACTCTCAAGCAAGTGTCTCTTCTCTATCGAGATCCAGTGACAGCCTATTAACAAACAATCCCACCACAGCGTCCTTCCTTTCCGCAGCTGTGATATAACACACCCTCCCTGTGTTTAAAAGGCTTTCACTTTACCCTTTTATACCCTGCTATGACCATTTTGAAATATGTGAACCCCTAAAAGTCAGGAAGTCATTCCTCCCCTTATGATTGTACTGACTTTATTTGTTACATCCTTCACATACATGAGGAATAAAAATCTTTAGGTTAGGTCTCCGTCTGAATATGCAATGTGCAATCCTAGTAATTTATAATGACGTATAATAAATAGAACAGTCAATGTAACATAGAAAACACTCAGGTCAGTCTGATGGCCTGGTGGAACACACTGTCCGGGAGTCTGTTGGTCCTATCTTTTATCCTGAGGTACCGGTCCCAGAATGATTGTCAAATCTCTGTGATAGTTTGGAATCTATTCAGTTCAGAATGACCAGGCACAAGATTGTTTGTATTTATGACACATTTGCCAAACCTAATGATTTATTCCAACAGCTATATTCTAAAACTCCGCTGAATTAAAATTGAAGTGGGCGTTATCGACACAGATGGCCATTTAAAGTAAAAACATACTTCATTCCTTCCTTCAGCTGTTGTCTGAATTTCCTCTGAGTTAGTGTATAAATACAAGTATTGGTGCACATACTGAGAGTTTGCAACATGAAACCCGATTGCTGCAGTATATATACCGGGGAATTCAAATATCTGTTAACGTAATAGTAATTCTCCACTTGCCACTTCAGGGCACGGACTGTATACGGCATCCAAAACAATATGAAGTTAGCTGAAATTGCAAACAATAAAATCATCGATTTTCTGCGTTTTTCCACCTCGGCATCTTTCTGCTTTTCGCTGCTCAGCCGAAGGCCTCTCCGGACTTTATTTGCTGCAACTATATGTCTTACTGTTAACCCATTAAAGATAAGAATTAAGCCGATTGGTAGTAATGATGTTAAAATGCCATCTAGTATTTCCACTCCTTTCCACACGGGTGAAGTGTTGTATTCCTGTATGAGAGCGCAACGCCATGGTATGTTGTCAATAATGACGTAAGGTTTAACAGCAAAGTAAAACGGGACACTTCTCCCGCAACTCACTATAACCACCGTCACCATAATCACCGTAGCTGTTCTCTCGGTGCAGTATCGTTCCCGCAGCCTTCGACAACATATTGCGATGAAACGATCGAAGGTAAAACTGACTGTAAACCAAACAGAACAGTCCCTCGTTACAACAAATAATGAAAGTGTCAGAGCGCATACAGGAGTGATGAGTAGGAATCTGGAATACATGTAGATACTGTTGGTCTGATCCACTAAAGCGAAAACTATAACCACCGTCATATCTGCTGTTGCCATTCCAACCAGGTAACGGGTGATGCATTTGGAGAGTCCGCATTTTGCCCGAGATAGAATCACAACGGCCGTTAAATTAACTGCAAGAAATTCGGAGAGAAAAAAAAAATCAACACAGAGTTTTCGTTACCTGCAAATGTCTGAATTCCCACCATTTTACCAATGCTACGCAGGGTATGATGGTATTTGGAAGTGAAAAGCAGAAATTCAATTTGCGGTTGACTCTGTACGTGCACTCCGGCTGGACAGTAATGGGCAGAATTAGCAGTGGGTGGGCGACTTTCCCACAGATTAGAGCCAGGCATCAGATTTCCACGAGTCATGTACCGGTGAAGGTCGATCGCTCCATAACCAACACCATTCCCGTTATTTGAGGTGAAACAGATGAAAGGTTTATTTGTAGTGAGAATTAATGCATAAGTGATAATTTAACATTTTATGGAAGAACAGAGCTGATTGTCGATATCCGTCTGGCCGTTCAGTTACAAAAGCTTCTGGTCTCGAAATGCGTCTACAGTTAGTTAAGAAAGCCGAGCAAGATGAAATTATTGAACTGTAGCAATATGGGCAACAACGTCATTGACAAAAAAAACGCTTCACACAGAAGAAATCTGGAAGCTGAATAACTGAACTATCAGATGCTTGAATCCTCAATTCTGGAAACACATTTCAGACGAAGATAGCATCTGTGCTCAGTAAAAGTACAAACAGTGCCATCGAACGAAAGCAGAGACGACGGCCCCATAGATAGAGTGACCAGCTACAGTACTTTACCGGGGATACCGATCGCGACAATAGAAGGATAGAAAACGCTCGAAATGTAGTAAATCGCTGGATATTCCATATTCTGTCAGATGCAGCATTCAGTTGTACAGAGCGTTCCCGTTGCTCATATGGACAGTTGGCAGATTTTACAGAGTTATATACAATTCAGAGTGATTCCACTGAGACAATTAGTGTGGTTATGACATCTGTCGCATGAGGGACAACCCGCTCCACAAACACTTACATGAAAGTATTTTTCTCACTCGGTCAGCGTGCCATGAATTCGTATCCCAAGGGATGTTACACATTATTAACTTTTAAACAAAAGATAATACGAGCACGACCAATGTACTTTCCAGGACATCTGACGACAGCAGCTGAAATGGGAGAATTTCTCATTAGTGTTGTATCTAACATAGACAAACATGTTGAACAATCAACTTCAAACGTATTTATTCTGTCCTATTCAGCGGAACACATTCACCTCTGACATTGAGGGCGGAGGATCAGCTCAGCAAGTAAAATGGTCTACAAATTATTGAGGGAAGAGATGGAATTATATTTTTCTGTCACTTGCTTTAGTCATTTCGACTCGTTGTCGAGTAACAGCTGAGGAAATGTATCACAGAAACACGTTTACGGATGTTCTTATGAACACATAAAAGAGACTGAGAGTAAAATTCCAGGGACATTTGATAATAAAATAAAGTTACGCGCCCACACAAAAGTTATGCGGCTTATGGACGGATTGGTGAATGTTCTTTTCTCTATTAGCAGAGTGTGGATGGTTGACTCTTTCACACTGACAAGTGCAGTGCAGGGATTGGTGTTTGGCCCATTATGTCAATGTAGAAAACTGAATCAGAAGAATTACGATCGATTCCTAATTTGGAGGCGTTGTTCCAGCCAGGAACTATCCAAATTTGTGCTTGATTTTGACTGGCTTGGAAATGGGCTGAAAAATGGCAGATGGCATTTAATACAGACAAGTATGAGATGGTCGGCGTTGTGAGGAAAGATACAACAGCTTTCAACACTCGTATTGAATAGTGGACTTTCGTGTGCATTATCTATAAAGAAGCCTGGCGATACAGATCGACAATTACTGGAAATCGGTGTCACGGGCAGTTCGGCCCGTATTGAGCTCTGACCACAGTGGCCTTCACAATCAGATCACGGAGTAGACGAGATGGGACTCGATGCTGAAGCTGTACAACATGTTGGTGAGGCAGTAGATAGAATATCGTGGGCTGTTCTGGCCACCTACTTACAGTTTTGTAATATCAATAAGCTTCAAAATGTCCAGCGATAAATTAAAGGGAAAATTTCGGGCAATGCACAGTGTGAATGCAGGCAGATTTTCGCCATCCAGGGTTTATACTATAGATAATATAGACAGAGTGCGTGGATAATAGAGAGGGAGTGAAGATGAGATTTACAAGGGTGTTGCCTGGAATGGAGATCGTACCTGAGGAGAACAGGGCCTTTTCTCCTTGTAGTGACAGAGGATGAAAGATGACCTGACAGAGGTGTACAAGATGAAGAGAGTCATTGATCACGTGGATAGTCAGAGTTCCCCCCCAAACCATACCCGAACTGGCTAACACAAGAGGGCATCGTGTTAAAGTGCCTGGAAACGGGCACAGAGGTGATACCAGCAACTCCAACACCACCACACTGAACACGGGTGTCCACCAGGTCTGTGTGCCCGTTCCACTGTTGATCACTCTGCTGACTCATGACTGTCCAGCAACGCACAGCTCGAAACACATCAACAAATTCGCGATGACACGACAGCTGTGGATCTTATCAGTAAGAACGACGAGTCGTCTTACAGAGAAGAGGCGCAGCAGCTAACGGACTGGTGCAGAGCCAGCAAACTGTCTCTGAATGTGAAAAACGAAAACAAAATAGATGGTTGTTGACTTCAGGAGAGCCACCCAGGTGTGCTGAATAACTTCTACGCCCGTTTTGAGGCCGAAAATGACGTGACGGCGAAGAAGTCCACACTTCCTACAAATAACCAGGCGCTGTGTCTCATCATGGCCGATGTGAGAAGACCGTGAGCAGGGTCAACCCACGGTAGACTGCTGGACCAGACAACATTCCTGGCAGAGTGCGCAGAGGACGTGCAGACCAGCTAGCAGTTGTTCTCACTGACATCTTCAACATCTCCCTGAGCAGCTCCACCGTTCCCACGTGCTTCAAGGCCGCCACCATCGTCTCCGTGCGGAAGATGTTTTCAATGTCCTGCCGAAATGACTACCGTCCCGTTGCACTCACATCTATCATCATGAAGTGCTTCGAGATGCTCGTCATGAGGCATGTCAAGACCCCGCTGCCCCCTTCACTGGACCACCTGCAGTTTGTGTACCGTCCCAACAGCTTAAAGGATGACGCCATTTTCATCACCTTCCAACTGGCTCTACCCACCTTGACAAAAAAGACACATACGTTCAGATGCTGTTCAAAGACTTCAGTTCAGCATTCAACACAATCATCCCTCAGAAAATGACTGGAAAGCTGAGCCTACCGGGCTTGAACACCTCCCACGGCAACTGGATCCTAAACTTCCTGACTGGGAGTCAATCCGGATCGGGAGCAGCATCTTCAACACCATCACACTAAGCACGAGGGCTCCCCAGGGCTGCGCCCTCAGTCCACTGCTGTTCACTCTGCTGACCCACGACTGTGCTGCAACGCACAGCTCGAACCACATCATCAAGTTCGTCGATGACACGACCGTGGCAAGAAAGACGTCATCTTACAGAGAGGAGGTGCAGCAGCTAATGGACTGGTATAGAGCCAGCAAACTGTCTCTGAATGTGAACAGAACAAAAGAGAAGGTTGTTGACTTCAGGAGAGCACGCAGCAACGAAATTCCGCTGAATACGACGGCTCCTCCGTAGAGATCGTTAAGAGCATCAAATTTCTTGGTGCTCACCTGGCGTAGAAGCTCACCTGCTGCCTCAACAACAGCTTCACAGCAAGGGAAGCTCAATAGCGTCGCCAATTTCTGAGAAGGATAAGAAAAGTCCATCTCCCACACTACTCCCCCACCCTCACCATGTTCTACAGACGTTGTTGATATCATCCTGAGCAGCTGTATCACTTCCTGGCTCGGAACTGTCACCAGCTCGTAACGCAAGACCCTGCAGCAGATAGTGAGGTCAGCTGAGAAGATCATCGGGGTCTCTCCTCCCGCCACTTCTCCAACCTGCCATCTGGCAAAAGGCACCGAAGCATTCAGGCTCTCACGACCAGACTGTGTAATCATCCCCCAAGCCATTCTGGAGGGCGACTCGCCTTTCGGTATCCACCGTGGAGCTGGTATCGAAGCGCGATGTGTGGAATTTGTGTTATCACTGTGGCCGGACTCTGTATCCGTTGTGTAACATGTACAGATGCGTGGCCCTCGGCTTCTTTGAGAACACCTCGGCGCTGATAACACGTTTTTCCCTCTCACAACTTGAATACGATTTGTGAGGCTGACTGCGCTAGTCTCTCCTTGTGATTCACCATTTCTTGTAAATTGCTTTCTTTCAGTAACTCGAAAACAGTTGTCATTTGCTGCGAAAGAAATTCATTTTAATTCCTACTCCGCCATTTTATTGTCCACTGCGCCATTAATCAATACATCCTTTTCTTTGATCAATACATCAAAACCCGTACCAGTTTTTTTTTTTTATCTCTGCGATATTTGTGTTATTACCAAGGCATCATTTATTATCTGCCTCCAATTGTTCCTCCGATGGCCATGATTAACTTCTCTTTTATAGGTTTACAGCCTTCATGTAGCGAATGGCAAGAGGTGGGGAAGGACAGTGATGGACGGAGGTATATTTCTCGGCAAAACAGGTTTCTGACGCACACGGGGACTGATGTGGCGAGTTCCCCTGCGACTGGTCGCTGGTCCAGAAGCTGGAAATGCTGCCTGGATAAAGACTGAACACAGTACAAACGGTACACACTTGCTGAAGATGTAAGTGTGGAATATTCCATCAT
This sequence comes from Hypanus sabinus, assembly GCF_030144855.1. Lineage (NCBI taxonomy): Eukaryota > Metazoa > Chordata > Chondrichthyes > Myliobatiformes > Dasyatidae > Hypanus > Hypanus sabinus. The sequence goes on from NW_026781815.1 coordinate 883,685, forward strand.
ACTCTTGTTACGTGTCACCCGTGAACAAAATGTAGGATATTTTAGGAGGGGAGTCACAAAGTTCCCAACGTGAATTAAAGAATCTTTTTGTATGGCAATTTGAAACTCATTCTGCCGATCGTCCTGGGATTCACTGGTCTCCATTCTTATAGACCGACCACATATCGATCTGGATCGGAACACCGGGGAACGTTGACACGTTCATCCGCTAATGTAAAAAGCATGGATTTTAGAGGGAAAATGCGAAGCGATAGCGTTGCAAAATGCGCTACCTCAATCTATATTGGGTCTCACCAATGTGGAATGAGGGCGGGCGTTTAGATGCAGGTAGGGCTGGGAGCTGTGCAGGGAATTGTATCTTCGTAAGTTTCCCGTTGACGACGGAGGAAGTTATGGAGGAGGACTGCTGGAGGTGTGCCAGGTAACAACATGAAGACCTTTATTTCTGCTCTTCAGCTATAAGAATGATGTGGAAACCATAGGAATGGTGCAGAGGACATTTACAAAGATTTGACTGGATTAAGAAGCATGCATTGTGAGAAAAGCGTGAGTGAAATCGGCTTTTTTTAATTGGAGAGTTGAAGGATGAGAGGTGACCTGAGAGAGGTGTATAAGATGCTGAGTGGCATTGATCGTTTGGATAGTCAGAGGCTGAAGTGGCTACACGAGTGAGCACAGTAATAAAGTGCTTGGAGGTAGGCTCAGATGAGATGTCACGGGCATATTTTTTTCGCAGAGAGTGGTGAGTGCATGGAATTGGCTGCCGGTAATGGTGGTGGAGACGGAAACGAGAGCGACTTTTAACAAACTCCTGGACAGGTCCATGGAATATAGAAAAATAGACGTCTATGGGTTACACTAGGTAATTTCTGATGTAAGGACATGTTCGGCACAGATTTGTGCACCGAAGGGGCTGTATTGTCCTCTAGGTTTTCTGTGTTTCTATGACGCTGGAAAGGGGTAAGGGTAAATCCTCCAGTAGGTGAGACACAGATTACGATAAATACTCACCCTTTTCAGGGTGATAATGCCGTTTAGTCAATCAGTCAGGCAAAATATTGTGCAAAAGCAATTAAACCTGCAAAATAATGATGGTTACCATCTCACTTAATGAGTATGCAGGAAACTGAACATAAATTCCAGCGTGTGAGGATGGTTCTTCTGGATCTTCAATGGGTAGTAGCTAAGGACACAGGCCGATGTAATATTTACGACCTAGAAGGTGTTGTTCTGCCAACTCTGCAACGAAATTCCAGATGTTGACTCTCCGGTGAATAAAATTACTGTCATTGTCATCCTGAAAATGTGGATTTTGCACTGGTCGAATAAATAATGTAAACATTTATTATGCTAAGTATTATCATCTACAACCAGCATTGAATTACTAACGGCTCAGTGAAACGTGGGTCTTCCACCCTCAGGAACGCAAATACATTTACTTCATTTTACCCGCTTAAAAAATCCCTGTCGTTAACAGATAACCACTGTGATTTGCCAAAGATCAGATCTGAAACTTATTTAGTGCATAGTATGAAAGTGAATAATTATTAATATTTCTCTGATTAGCATCTCAGGTTTCGACCCTAAATAAAATCTCCAGGACCCTTCATTTTAAAATGTTGTAAGCAGTATGTTCTTGACACCTCTGGTGCCAGCCTTGACGTACTGTACCCAGAAGCAGCTCATCAATTTTTAGTTCCCTCCTGACTGCAACTATTGTCATTGGTCCAGACGCTGGAGGAAGATACAAGGGTAAGTTCTCCAGATGGTGAGATATAGATATCGAGAAATCCTCACCAGTTCCTGTTGTTCGGTCAACCGAAGGTTGTGCAAAATTATACAATAAAAAACCTGCAAAATAGTGATGATTACTATCTGAAGTAAATGAGAATGCATGAATTCGAACCAAATTTCAAGCATGTGAGGATGGTTTTCATAATCTACAATAGGAGGTATGAAGAATAGTGCAGACGGTTTATTTATGTGCTAGAAATTGTTGTTCTACCAACTCTGCAACAATATTCCAGATGGGTTTCTCTCCGGTGAATACAGCTATTGTTATTAGAATCCAGAACATATTTATTTAGTACTGGTCAAATAAATATTGTGAACATTTATTATGCTAAATATTATTAACTACAACCAGCATTGAATTAAGAACGAGTCAGTGAAACATGTGTCTTCCACCTTCATGAAAGCATATACATATACTTCATTTTACCCGATTAAAACTCTCGGTCTTTAACAGAGAACCTGCTTTGTTCTGCCAAAGATCAGATTTGGTACTTATTTAATGTACGTTGATAATGCTAGGAAAGTTACTAAGCATTAATAAAAGACCTAACAAATCAGTTAAGTCATAACACATTGATATACTTCCAGGATATTACCATGAACGATTTTCACAACGATTTCAAGTATACATCCGTTTTCTAGTTTTAATTTTACATATTCCATAGAATTATTCACCACGACCGTCTCAAAGAAAGGAAATTTCAGATCATCGCCAATATGCACATATAAATAGATAGATAGGTGCATAGATAGTTGGATAGATAGATAGATAGATAGATAGATAGATAGATAGATAGATAGATAGATAGATAGATAGATAGATAGATAGATAGATAGATAGATAGATAGATAGATAGATAGATAGATAGATAGATAGATAGATAGATAGATAGATAGATAGATAGATAGATAGATAGATAGATAGATAGATAGATAGATAGATAGATATGGATTACATTTAGGAGGCAGGTAATTTTATTCCTTTTCTGAGCTCTGGGGAGACAACGGGGTTTTTTTCCTTCCATCTAGGGGACCCATCACTGCAATGATCAGGACTGTCACAGGCTACAGGAACATCGCTGCCCTTGGGGGGTTATCAGTGCTTATTCTGACATGCCAGTGACCACGTGGATATTATCCTTCAATTCTGCAATATTATTGTCACATCTCATTCGGTCCCAGGATCTCTCACACAGAGATTATCACTGATTATTCAGAACCCTCTCTAAGTATACCGGTAAATTCATTGCATGCCCAACCTCATGATGGATACAGCGAAAACAAGATGTATGTGCATTGAACCATATGACTATCTCTCTTTATATAAAAAGCTCTTCAGCAGAATAACACAATTAGCGATGATTCCCTGCAATCAATGATCACACTGTCGCTGCATATCAGATAAATATATATTTACTATGTATTTAGTCGCCAATGCCTGCTCCTTTGCAGCAAATAAAATGCTGATAACACAATCATTACAAATCGCAGAGTCAACATCTCAAATGTGTTATCATTAATGGCATTTATAGTACCATGCACAGCAGGAGCTGGCTGCATGATGTGGACAGAATCTCCGTGCAACTTTTTGATCAGAGCATCGAGTTGTACGGTCAATGTACCAAAGAGCGACCGAAACAACAATGGGAATAAAAAATATTCAACCTCGGCTTTTGTTATTAGTTTCGTATTAGCGTGACCCAGCGGATAAAGAGAAACATTCATTCTTTGTTGTCTATCACCACATTGGGCCATGTTTATTTTTTCGGGCACATGCATATTTTAATTTTCGTGTATCTAAAATAAATTCAGTGATATGTATTTGCAAGTACAGGTTCATGCTAATATTTAGTGGGTTCACGGATACAGAACCGCAATGACAAATTGATGCAGCTTTTCTTCAGGGGATTCAGTTAATGGAAACCACCGGGGACATGAGAATGCCGAGCTTTCATCGCCTTTAAATAACCGATATGATATCTTCTGATGTCTCAGACCAGCATTAAAATATGAATATAATTGTTAAAATACCCTGTAAGCGTGAAAACCTACGTTAGGAATTCTTAAACATTGAAAAAAAAACGTGCTGTATGCTGCAAATAAATGTGTAAGCTTTCTGTTGTTTCAAGCAGACGGTGCAGAACAGCAACGGAAAATTATTGTACATCTCTAGTCAGATTTGTTACAGTCAAGGTGGGAAAAATATGTTACAGTTCGACACTTGCAGAATCACGAGATACGCTCAGTTAAATGTTAGTGTACAATAAAATTAAGACAGTTTTTTAAAGAATTTGAAATGATTTCTAAATATTGCTCGGATGAGACAAAACATTGCAAGGAACAGAATAAATCTGCTTATCTACCTCTTGAAGCAAGTCAGAAAGATAGATTGCGAACAATACATATCGGGCAATACCTATTGGGAAAACCACTTGCCGACAGCGAAACCCACCGAAGCACATTTATGCTAACATATGTTTTAATTATGTGGTCCTGCCACCATTTTTCATTACCCATTCTCAGACATAACAAGTAAACACAAACGTGATTAATGACTAATTTCCTATTTCCTTTAATGGTCGTAATAGCAAAAAAAAAAAACCCGACGTATTGCATTCTTTCAATATAATTTTCATCTCTTAAGTATGATCATGTCTGCAAGTGTTACGCTTTCATATATGTTCTGACACGTTTTGTATGTCAATTAAAATATCTGATAACACGAGCATATATCCTCAAAGATTTTACTCCACCACTGTTCAAATCAAGAGTAAACATTTCATATCATTTCATGGAGTATAATTAATATTATTTCAAGGGTGGCTGTAATACCGCCGGAGTGATGTCTTCTCTATTTAACACGCTTGCCTTTCAATCCGTCAGGAAATGCAGAGGAGGCCTGATCCAGAATCAGGGCAGCATAACGGATTCATCGGGGAACGATAACTTCCATAATGGATCGCAAAATAATACAACAGAATAACACCAGAAGCCACAAAGCAAAGGCCAAGGGAAATTAAACGCCATTTGCAACAAGGTAAACGTAATGCAGGTCGAGTGAAAGCCAGAAAATACTGGTTGAGCTGAAAGTTTCAATGTGTGAACAAGGATGGCGTTTGAAAACTGGGGTTAAGTAGGGTGTGTATTGAACAAGTGGCAGGTAAACCCTATCGGCTGGGTGGAGAAAAGGACATGGCAGATTGAGCAAGAATGATAGAAACCTCAATACCACCCTCCATGGCTAGTCCCCTACGGCCTTAGCCGATCCGGATGGTCCTGGTAGAACTCACTATTGAACAATTCATCCAAGATTTTGCTACGAAGGAGGAATCCACGGACTTGACAAGTGAGACCGAAGACACGGATTACTAATAGCTCAATACTCATTAACTTCACTACAGCAAGTGCTGTGACATTCCTTGAACTAGAAAGACAGATCCAGATTTCCTAGGATAACATCCCCTATTTGCTTGTATATCAACCGCTGCCAATAATTGGTAATATTTCATGGGGTTTTGAATTTAATCTGGATGCCCTGTGTACAAAATGCACACAATGGCCAAATATTACATTTAGTTGAATGAAAACGGCAAAGCTTAACAGCATTTACCGCGTTCAAACTAATAAAAGTTATCTTTGCTTAATTTGTGCATTTAGTTTAGTAATTCGGTATATGGAGAGAATTTCAGGAATTTCTGGCGTGGCCAGAAATGCATAAACAGAATCCCGGAATTACAGTAATGTTATTTCTCCTGACCTGGACATTATGAGCAGGAGACAATCCATAATATTTCACTTCGCTCTACCGGGCACCTGTATGTTACTCAGTCTGGTAGCATTTGTGAATCATTTTATCCCCTTTTTCGCCATGTAGTCAGGTCCCTACCATTATTCCCCAGCAGATATTCTTGAACAAACGGAAACATGCTCATGCCCCACAGTTCCTGTGCAAACATCGTTATTTAAGCACTTAACCACACTAAATTCAGAGAAGAGCCAAAGATTTTGATAATGCCACATTGCAACATTATTCTGACATTGACCAAAAAAAAAAGAAAGTCAAACCACTTCGTCGTGTTTTCGGTAGTGTGCGGTTCCATTTCATGTCCGCTGTTACAACTTGACCATTCTATCAGGCATCCCGAATGTTATTAAATAAACGTGTGTTATCTAAACAAGCTGATTCATGTCCTCTTGGATAATTGCAAAACCTATGTTGTTATGAATCGGCAACAATGAATATAGAATTGAGGCAGGTTTATGTAAACATGCATGTTTATGTAAACAAAGAAACATTTATTTAAACACAGTTCAACAACAAATGTAAAGTAAACAACTTAACTGGAGGTTGAATGCTGTACGGCAAATCGAACAGTTCTTAAAGCGATAAGTGCGAACACAGTTCCTAAAGTGGTAAATTCGAAAGTCCAAATGATTTATGCAATCATTTAGGAGCGACTTTCCTGAAGTAGCGTATTCCTCGACGACGTGATGTTACTGCTGATGCCAACCGAAATATGTCTCCACTGAAGGATTTACGTCGCAGGAAATAAAAACGGCTTAAATGACCTGACCTTTTTCTTTGGCGAATAACTCCGCGTCCAACACTTTATGCTTTCACAATGTAGGGGCTATCTCGGATGCAGGTTACTACCTTCTGAACGAGGATGTAATGAAGTCGATTTTGTAGTAAACCGCCGAGGACCCTAACTTTACTCGATCATTCGGGTTCCCGCACTTCTATCAATCTTCACTCTCCGGCTGGACTAAAACTGGCAGCGTTGTGGCGAAACTGCCGGCAATACCCATCGACACTTAAGATAGAAATTAAAACTCCACTTTAAAACAAAACTGCCTCAGGAGACGAATACGCAGCATAACGGAGTAGCTGACGAATTAAACGACGAACTGACCTGCGACACTACAGGGCTTTCACATTTTACACCATTTGAAACTGGTCATCATGTCACCTCCCACTGGCGGGAAAATAAGATCTTGTGACCTCACATTCGCTGGAAATTACCCCACCATCCCAAGACTATTACGTCTTGCTCACCAGATTACTTCATTAGTAACATTTTCGCAATTAACTATTTACATAAAAAATACAAAAGTTTAAAATTTACAACATACACAGTATACTGTACATAGTATTATCATACAGCACCTTACAAATTACTGTACAGCAGGAGTGTTCCAAATGTTAAAATATCACACCATAAACAATCACATTGTACATTCAACCTCTAGATAAAAAAAATCAGTAATCTCGTTATCTTTGCCTTTAATATGAGTTATCAAAATATTATACTCCTGTAACATCAAACTCAATTTAATAACCTACTAATTTTGTTTTCCATCTTACTAAGAAACACTCACGGAAATGATCGGCTTTTGAGTTTGAGTTTGAGTTTGAGTAGCTTTTGAGCTTTACCAACGGACACGTCAAAAGCCAAAACAAGAAATAATAATTATTTTTCCATAGCCGTATAGTTTATTTGATGCTCATTAAATTTCTTAGAAAAGTAAGCTGCTGGATAATCAAACTCGTCACCCACATTACATTGAAGTAATACTGCTACTGCAGCCTTAACGCCAGCATCTACAGCTAATCAAAAAGGTTTTTCAAAGTCAGGTGCCCTGAGCACCGGTTGATGACATATCATAGATTACAATTTCTCAAATGTTTCCTGACAAAGCACTGTCCACACAAACGTTTCATTTTTCATCAAAAGGTTAGTTAATGGAAGGGAAATATTAGCAAATTACTTCCAAAATTTCTGGTAATATCCTACCATGCCCAGGAATCTTCTGAGAGTTTTTTTTTTCCCTAGTTGGAGTGGGGAACTCTAAATTTGCCCGAACCTTTGCCTGAACGGGAGCTGCCTTACCTTGACTCATAACAGAATCCCAAGGTAAGTCATAGTGGCATGACCAAATTGATTCTTAGCTGAGTTAATAGTTAAGTAAGCTTTAGAAGGCATTTCAAATAGTTTCTCCACCGCAGTAATATGTGCTTCCGAAGTATCAGTTCCTGTAACTAAATCGTCAATATTGAGATCTGTATCCTTTACCCCATTTTGGAGAAGAAAGTCGGAGGAGCAGAACGGGAGTGCGGCGGGTGCCATTTTGATTATTTTCTTCTTCTCATTGGAGGTTGGATTGCGCAGGCGTGTGACATCTTGCAGTGAAGCAGGAAGGACTTAACAAGGACGCAGCCTGAAAAAGCATAATCTCCAACACCACCACATTGGGCACGGAGGCCCCCAGTGCGGTGTGCTCAGTCCACTGCTGTTCACTCTGCTGACTCACAGCTGTGCAGCAACACACAGCCCGAACCACATCATCACGTTCGCCAATGACAGGACTGTGGTAGGTACTATCAACAATAACGACGAGTCAGCATGCAGAGAAAAGGTTCAGCGTCTAACGGACTTGGGCGAAATCAACAAACTGTCTCTGAATGTGAAACAAAAACAAAAGAGATAGTTGCTGACATCAGGAGAGCATGGAACAACCGGACTCTGCTGAATATCGACGGGTCCTGCGTAGAGCTCGTTAAAATAACAACATTTCTTGGTGTTCACCTGGCGTAGAATCTCACCTGATCCGCAACACCAGCTTCAAAGCAATGAAAACCCAACAGCGTCCCGACTTTCTGAGAAGGCTGAGCTAAGTCCATCTCCCACCCCACTCCCACACCCTCACCATGTTCTACAGAGGTTATTGAAATCCTCCTGAGCAGCTGTATCACTGCCTGACTCGGAAATTTCACCAGCTCGTATTGCAAGTCCCTGCAGCATATAGTGAGGTCAGCTGAGAAGATCATAGGGGTTTCTCCTCCCGCCACTTCTGCCACCTGCCTTCTGGCGAAACTCACCGAAGCATTCAGGCTGTCACGACCAGACTATGCAACAATTTCTTCCCCAAGCCATCAGTTCCTGAATACCAAGAGCCTAGACTGACACCAACATACTGCTCTCTGCTGTGCCTATTGTCTTTAATGTGCTGCCTGCACTGCTCTGTGCGCTTTATGTAGTCCGGTGCAGGTCTGTAGTCTAGTGTATTTTTTGTGTTGTTTTAAGAAGCAAAGGACTACGCTACGTCGGAGTAGCAATTGGAGACAGACAATAAATGATTCCTTGGGAACAAAACAAAAATCGCATAAGTCAAAAAAACTAGTACGAGTGTTGATGTATTGATCAATGAACAGGGAGTATTGATTAATGGCGCAGTGGAGTAATGGCGGACTCCAGATGAAATTAATTGATCAACACATCAACACTCGTATTTGTTTCGTTGATTTCTGCGATAGTTGTGTTGTTACCAAGACATCATTTATTGTCTGTCTCCAATTGCTCCTCCGATGGCAATGATTTTATTTTCTTTTTTAGGATTTCAGACAATCCAGTGGCGAAGGGATGAGGTAGAGAATTACAGTGAAGTGCGGGGATTTATTTCTCTGCAAAGCATGCTGCTGATTCACACGGTGACTCTGAGATAGCAGATCCCCTGTGGTCAATGCTTAGACGCTGGTGGTGCTGCCTGGTCGATCACCGAACACCGTTCACACTGCAGAATGAAATGACATGCAGCATAGTCCTTTGCTGGATGGCACCAACAGTCTTATTGACTTGCTGAGGATTTAAGAATGGAATATTCCATCATACTCTTGTTCCGTGTCCTCTGTGGATAAAAGGTCGGATATTTTAGGAGACGAGTCACAGAGCAAGTCTCCAATGTCCATCTATGCATCCTGCTGCAAGGCAGATTGAAACTTATTTTACCAGTCTACCGGGATCCACTGATCATTCTTACAGTCTGGCCGCACATCCGCCTGGATCGGAGCTCTGTGGAATGTTCACACGTTCATTCGCCAACGTCAAAAAACATGGATTTTAGAGGGTCAATGTGAAGCGATAGTGTTCCATCATGTGGCACCGGAATATTTATTGGGTGTCAAACATGTGGATCGAGGGAGGACGAAGATCGAGGGAGGACGCAGATCGGGCAGCTGTTACGCTTGCAGCGAAAAGTGCTAGTAAAGAGATTAGTCGGGTGGGATTATGGACAAGGGAGTGAAATGATACCTGCAGAAACCGCAGAAGTTGCTAGAGGCCGTGAAGGGAATTGTATCTTCGTAAGGATCCTTTGAAGACGGAGGGAGTTACGAAGGAGGAATGCCGGAGATGTGTCAGATATCAACATGAAGATCTTTTTTTTTTCTCACTGTCTCTCCAGCTATAGGAAGCATGGGGAAAACATAGAAAGCGAACAAAGGAAACTTACAAATATGTTTACTGGAATAGGGAGCATGCCCCATGGGAACTGGTTGAGTGAAATCGGCCTTTATTTCTTTGGAGCGACTGAGGATGAGAGGTGACGGAGGATAGAGGTGGATGAAATGATGAGAGGAATTGACCGTGTGGATAGTCAGAGGGTTTTTCCCAGGACTGAAAAGGCTAGCACGAGAGGGCACAGTTTTAATGTGCTTGTAAGTAGGTACTGAGGAGATGTCATCAGTAAGCTTTTTTTTACCCAGAGATTGGCGAGTGCGTGGAATGGACTGCCGGCGACGGTGGTGGAGTCCGATACGATAGGCTCTTTTCAGAGACTCCTGGACAGGTGCATGGAGCTTAGCAAAATAGAGCTATACGTAACCCCAGATAATTTCCAAGTTAAGGACATGTTCAGCAGAGCTTTGTGGGACGAAGGGCCGTTATTGTGCTGTAGGTTTTCTATGTTTCTGTGATGCTGGAGGAAGGAAAGTGTAAACTCTCCAGAGAGTGAGACATAGATCGAGAAATACTCACCTGCTTCAGGTTGATAATATCGTTCAGTCTATCATAGGTCAGGTAAATGGTTGCAAAATCAAACAATGAAACCTTCAAAATAATGAATATTACTATCTGAATAAAATGACAATGTAGGTAACCACTAGATTTCAAGCATGTGAAGATGGTTGATCAGGATCTTGAATTGGAGTTATTTAAGGACACAGGTCTGTTTACTTGCTGGAAAGTGTTCTTCTGCCAACTGCTACAAAATATCTGGTGGTGTTTATCCGGTGAATCCAATTACTCTCACTGTCATCCTGAAAATGCTGTTTCTGTACTGGTTAATTAAATACCGCAAACATTTATTATGCTAAATATCATCAACTGCAACCAGCATTGAATTACTAACCGCTCAGTGTATCGTGGGTCTTCCGTCATCAAGAACATATATGCAATGTATACAATGGCTCTCTGTTAATGAAAGTGTGGTTTATTTAAAGCAGGTAAAATGTAGTATATGTATATGTGATCCTGAAAGTGAACTGTATTCAGCGGAGAGACTCCATCTGGAATCTTGTCGAAGAGTTGGCAGACCAACACTTTCTGACAAGTAAATAAACCAATTGAAGATCCTGATCAAGTTCTATCACACGCGTGAAATTTGCGGCAGTTTCCTGCATTCTCCTTTAATTCAGATAGTAATCGTCATGATTTTGCATGTTTCATTGTTGGTGTTTTGCTCAATGTACTTTGAATTTATATTACCCTCTTATAAAGCTCCCTGTCATTAGCAGAGAGCCATCGTGCACTAAATACTTATTTAGTTCTTGATATACATGCTATGAAAGTTACTAATTATTAATAATTCTCAAATTAGCAGCTTAAGTTTTGTGACAAAATAAAATATCCAAGAAACTTCATTTAAAAATGTAATAAGCATTTACTTATTTGCACTTCTGGTGGCGGGCCTGTTGTTCTCTACCCAGAGGCAGCTCGTCCACTTTCGGCCCCTCCTAAAATCCCGCTCCTACTGGTGACTCCGAGTTACTATTTGAATCTGAAAGTGGCAACCGCTAGTACGAAGCTTCGACAGGAAGGCTAAGCCAGGTGAGAGTATTCTGCAAACTTGAACCCTCGTGGTTTAAGGAATTGCTTAGCACAGCATTTGAAGCCAGTTCCCTATCTCGGTGGATTAGATCAATTACAAGATGCATTAACCAGGAAGGCGGTGCAGAAAGCTTCATGGAGAGCGAATGGCAAAACAAGGCACAGAAGGCGTCATGGCTATCGCTGCAACCGAGGTCGTCTCCAATCTTGACGTTCTTTCCTACCATTGGACCAGAAATTAAGTTTTAAGTTTTAAGAACAAAGTGGATAGATATATGGATGGGAGAGTTCTGGAGGATTATCGACTGGGTGCGTGTCAATGGGAGTAGCGCAATAAAGTTTCGGCACCGACTGGAAGGGCCGAGTGGACTGTTTCTGTGCTGTAGTGTTCTACTTTTGAGGCCGACAGAGTGGAACTGCCCCAAAGCAACGGCTTTTTGGCTATGAAATTCTTCCTTTACAAATTATGCCATCAGCGGAAAGACAGACAAACAACACTGCCAAACAAACAAACAAACACACAAATACATAAATAAATCAATAAGTAAATAGGGGTTAGGAAAAAAAAGAAACAGCAGGCAAAACCGCTAGGAGATACCTCTTTGATGTTCTTTCAGAATTTTAATTTGCACGGTTTTCACAATCATTTCAACTATACATCTGTTTTCCAGTTATAATTCTGCATATTCCATAGAAATTCTCACCACAGCTATTTCAAATAAGGAGATTTTCAGTTTATCCCCAATGGGTGTATATAAATAGATAGATAGGTTCTTAAATATATAGGCAGTTCGATGGAGAAGGATTACATTAACGAGACAGATAATTTGATTTTTCTGGGCTGTGAGGGAGAAACTGAGGTTATTTCCCACCTTCCAAGGGATCCAGCACTACAATGAACAGGACCTCAGGATCATCACTTCCCATCCGGTGTAACCAGTGCATTATAACATGCCACTGAACATATGTCACCTCTTTTCCAGATCCCTCAATTCTGCAATGTTATTATCACAACACAATCATTCTGATGATATCTCACACATAGACTATCACCGCTTATTCAGAACAATCTTCATGTATTCTGCTGAACTCATTGCCTGTCCAATCTCATAATGGACAGCAAAAACAGTGCGCATTAGCATAAAATCATTTCAACATCCCTCTTTGTAAAAATACTCTTCAGCACAATCACACCATTAGTGGTGATTCCCCGCAATCAGATATCGCACTGTCGCTGAATATCAAAACATATTATTTATTTATGTATTTATTCTTCAATGTCCACTATCTTGTAGCAAATAAAATGCTGATAACACACAAATTACTACATGTCTAAAATGTGTAAACTTTAATGGCATTTATAGTACCCTGAACAACAGGAGATGTCTATGCGATGTGGACCGAATATCTGTGCAACTTGGCTTTCAAAGGAGAGAGTTGTACGGTCAATGTACCAAGGTGTGACCGAACATATGTGAACATAATTACATTTAACCTCGACTTTTGTACTCATTTCGTACTCATATCAGTTGTGACGCAGTGGAGAAGGAGAAATACTCACTCGTTTTTTTCTATCATCATTTTGGCCCATGTGTATTTGGTAAGGCATAAACGTTTAAGCATTCTGTTGTTTCAATAAAATGGTTTAGGAAAAAAACAAGAGGGAATTATTGTGCATCACCAGTCAGATTCATTACAGACAGGTGAGATGTGGTTAACTCGTTATAGATCGGCACATGTAGAGTTGCCAGATACGCTCAATTACATGTTTGTGTACAATAAAATTGAGAGAGTTTTTAACGATTTTGAAACACTTTGCAACCTAAAACGGAACCTCATAAACATGCTCAAGAAGGTGAGCGATGAAAACAGGTGGAGTAGACATCCTTCTTGATCAGCTCTTTCTCTTTTCCTCCTGTCATTTCCCAGCTTCGGACACATCCTTTCATTTCTAAGATTAAACGCAATATTATAGATTTATACTGACGTCCTCTTACAATCATTTAAATCCGTTCAGATTCAAATCTGGGCTCGTTATCTGATCAGTGGAACCAGAATCGGGAGCTGCATAAAGATGCATTATTTGTATTCAGTGGCAAGAGGTAATGGTTCCGATCTGGGAATTGAAAAGTGAATCACTTTCTGCGTAATGGTGTGTAGAGCTTTATATTGTACAACCGAACTTGAATGCGATTTCATGTCATGATGAATATATTAATTGGTGCTTTTCCAGAACAATTACTACACACACACGGACAATGGCATTGCTGACCATGATGATGACGGCATTAGTAATCCAGGCCCAACACTGACCAGACTAATAAATCTGTTGTCTCAGCAGACTTACCAGTGAGAGTCATTTAGTAATGGACATTCATTTCAGGTGACGAAAGATATTTAATGGGAAGTGGAGGGACAACATTTGACCAATAAAGTGAGTATGTTTATGGGTCGAGCTGCCGAACGATGTTTTTGAGGTACACACTTTTACAACATTCAGAATGTAATTGTACAGCCCGTAGATAGGAATGCTTTAAGGTGGATACGTTCAATATGAGAGAAAATGAGGATAGATTAGATGGTATGAACCGCTTGGGCCGCCGTTTCTACATCCGTTTATTAAGACTATTTACTTTTAGAAATGGAACATTAAAAACTTCAGAGAATCTGTACATAAGTTGAGCCTTGTTTCCGATTTCATTCACTTGTGGCGGTTGGATTTCTGCTGTCTATCATGAAGGGCGAATTATGAAAAATCACAACGATGACAAATGAGGTAATTCTGCTTGGTAATATGTACAAGGTCAATTCGAATAACGGCAATGATGCATCTGGATAACTCGTGTCCTCTCATCCTACTTCTCTGCATCTAAGGGAGTAGCATCGGGTGCCATATTCCGGAACTATATTTTACCACTGTTGTATGGGAACATGTACGGGTTTCGTTGCAAAGAATTTACTTTTAAATCAATTTAGTTTTCCTTTCTGATTCATTAGCTGCATGTATTTACATAGAAATAGCGCACCGTGGAAGGGTTGACATCCGTAAACTGTGGTCTGGTCACTGTATATGTTTCTTCAGAAACGAATCTCTTTCACAACTATGGCAGGATCATTAATCATTTCTGACAGTGTCAAAAGCTGTTGTACTGTTGATGAAACAGAGGTAGATTTCTTTCGTACCTGGATGGCTCATTCACATAGGCAGGGAGAGGGATGAAGTCCTGAATTGTGAGTTTCGGGAACTAGGCAGAAGGCTGAAGAACAGGCTCCCAAGGGTAGCGTTCTCAGGATTGCTGCCAGTACACCGCCAGTGCTGCCAGTGACGGTAAGAATTGGAGGATGTTGAATGCGCGACCGAGGAGTTGGTGCTGGAGGCAGGGTTTTAGATTTTTGGACCATTGGGATATCTTCAGGGGCAGGTGGGAACTGTACAGATTGGATGGGTTGCATCGGAACTCTAGGGAGAGCAATATCCTTGCTAGTAGTTTTGTTAGCATGGTTCGGGAGGGTTTAAACTAATTTGTAAGGGGTGTGCGACCCGTAGCGATAGAATAGTGAAAGAAGTGCATGGTATAAATCCAGATCTAACATATACAGTGGCTTTCAGAAAAGAGCAGCAGAATAAAGGGTATAAAGGTAGTGAGGTAGAAGGGCTAAAGTGTGTGTACTTCAATGCAAGACGCATGTGGAACAAAGGTGATGAACTGACAGCTTGGATACATACATGGAATTATGATGTAGTAGCCATTACGGAGACTTGGCTAGCACCAGGGCAGGAATGGATTCTGAAAATACCTGGATTTCAGTGTTTTAAAAAAGATAGAGAGGGGAGGAAACAGGGAGGAGGTGTGGCATTACTGGTCAGGGAACTATTACAGCTGCAGAAAGAAGAGTAATGTGGATGATCCTCTTTCGTGTCAGTATGAGTGGAAGTCAGGAAGAGGAAGGGGGCAGTTACTCTACTGGGGTTATTCTATAGCCCCCTGGTAGCAACAGAGATACCGAGGAGCAGATTGGAAGGCATATTATGGAAAGGTGCAAAAATAACTGGGTTGTTATCACGGGTGAATTTAACTTCCCGAATACTGATTGGCTGTTGATTAGTTCCAAGTGATTAGATCGGGCAGAGTTAGTTAATTGTGTCCAGGATGGATTCCTGTCACTGTATGTCGACAGACCGACTAGGAGGAATTCCAGACTAGTTCTAGTATTAGGTAATGAACTGGGTCAGGTCAGAGATCTGTCAGTGGGTGAGCATCTGTTGGACAGTGAACACCGCTCTCCGACATTTAGTATTAACATGGAAAAGGATAGAATCAAAGAGGATGGGAACGTTTTTCATTGGGGAAGGGCAAATTATGAGCTACAGGCTAGAACTTGTCGGTGTGAATTGGGATGATACTTTTGCAAGGAAATGTACTATGGACATGTGTCGATGTTTAAGGATCTTTTGCAGGATGTTAGGGATAAATTTGTCCCGGTGAGGAAGATAAAGAATGGCAGGGTGAAGGAACCATGAGTGACAAGCGAAGTGTAAAATCTAGTCAGGTTGAAGAAAGCAGCATATATGAGGTACAGGAAGCAAGCATCAGATGGGTGTATTGAGCAATACAGGACAGCAAGAAAGGAGCTTAAGAAGGGTCTGAGAAGAGCACGAAGGAGGCATGAGAAGGCCTTGGCGAGTAGGGTAAAGGAAAACCACAAGGCATTATTCAATTATGTGAAAAACAAAAGGATGACAGGAGTGAATTTAACACCGATTAGAGATAAAAGTGGGAAGATGTGCCTGGAGGCTGTGAAGTGAGCGAGGTCCTCAATGAGTACTTATCATCGGTATTCACCACTGAGAGGGAACTTTATGACGGTGAGGACAATATGAGTGAGGTTGATGTTCTGGAGCATGTTGATATTAAGGGAGAGGAGGTGATGGAGTTGTGAAAATACATTAGGACGGATAAGTCACCGGGGCCTGATGGAATATTCCCCAGGCAGCTCCATGAGGCAAGGGAAGAGATTGCTGAACCTCTGGCTAGGATCTTTATGTCCTTGTTGTCCACGGGAATGGTAGCGGAGGATTGGAGGGAGGCGAATGTTGCCCCCTTGTTCAAACAAGGTAGTAGGGATAGTCAAGGTAACTATAGACCAGTGCGTCTTACGTCTGTTGAGGGAAAGCTGTTGGAAAAGATTCTTAGAGATAGGATCTATGGGCATTTAGAGAATCATGGTCTGATCAGGGGCAGCCAACGTGGCTTTGTGCAGGGCAGATCGTACCTAACAAGGCTGATAGAGTTCCTTGAGGAGGTGACCAGGCATATAGATGAGGGTAATGCAGTGGATGTGATCTACATGGATTTTAATAAGGCCTTTGACAAGGTTCGACACGGTAGGCTTATTCAGAAATTCAGAAGGCATGGAATCCAGTGTAGTTTTGCCAGGTGGATACAGAATGTGCTTGCCTGCAGAAGGCAGCGGGTCGTGGTGGAGCGCGTACATTCGATTGGAGGGTTGTGACTACTGGTGACCCACAAGCATCTGTTCTGGGACCATTACATTTGTGATTTTTATTAACGATCTGGATGTGGGATGAGAAGGGTGGGTTGACAAGTTTGCAGACGACACGAAGGTTGTGGTGTTGTAGATAGCGGAGAGGTTGGCAAAGATTAGAGAGAGACATTGATAGGATGCAGAAGAGGGCTGAGAAGTGGCAGGTGGAGTTCAACCCGGAGAAGTGTGAGGGGGTGCACTTTGGAAGGAAAAACTCCAAGGCAGAGTATAAAGTAAATGGCAGGATGCTGGGTAGGGTGGAGAAGGAGAGTGATCTGGGTGTACATGTCCACAGAACCCTAAAGGTTGCCTCACAGGTAGATAGGGTATTTAAGAAAGCTTATGGGGTGTTAGCTTTCATAAGTCGAGGGATAGAGTTTAAGAGACGCGATGTAATGATACAGCGCTATAAAACTCTAGTTAGGCCACATTTGGAGCACTGTGTCCAGTTCAGGTCGCCTAAGTATAGAAAGGATGTGGAAGCTTTGGAAATGGTACAGAGGAGATTTACCAGGATGCTGCCTAGTTCAGAGAGTATGGATTACAATCAGCGGTTAAGGGAGCTGGGGCTTTACTCTATGGAGAGAAGGAGGATGAGAGGTTACATGATGGAGGTGTACAAGATGTTAAGAGGAATAGGCAGAGTGGACAGCCAGCGCCTCTTCCCCAGGGCGCCACTGCTCATACAAGACCACATGGCTTTAAAGTAAAGAGCGGAAAGTTCAAGGGAGATATTAGAGGAAGGTTTTTCACTCAGAGAGTGGTTGGTGAGTGGAATTTCACAGATTATTCGTAGCATGAAAATTGCATTTCTGGTTGCAGTGTTTTCCACAAAGCCGCATTGTTCTTTGCTGATTTCACGTTTATAATAAAGTTTTGCTCACATCATGATTACTCTGCGAATAGTTTTTGCCATGTGGTTCATCAGTCTTATTGTACGATGTATATCACAGACTGTTGCTCCCTCTTTCTTTGGAAGTGTGATGAACATTGATTTAAATAAATCATCAGGTATCTCCCCATGATCATAGATTACATTTGCCATTTGTTATTTTCCCTATTCCAAACTCTTCTGAGGCCAAGATCATTTCAATAGCGATGATGTCTGGACCAGCTGCTCTGTCATACATTGTGCATGTTTATAGCTGTTTAAATTTCTGATTTTAGAATGTTAATTCCTTCAAGATTCTTCTTTATGTACAGTTTTTTTTTCTCTTTGGTCTTCAAGAAGTTCTTTTATATATCCTGTCCATCTGCTTAGGATTTCGTCTTTGCTCAATATTAAGTTACCGTCTTTTGCTTCGATGCATCCAATTGCTGAGCAAGGTAACTTCCACGTTCGTTCTTTAATCTTACTGTGCATCACATTTGTTTCAGAGTTTGTAGCGTTTCTATCTCTGAGCATTCTTCTTCCTTTTCCGCTCTTTTCGTGGGATGGTTTGTTTTGCAGCTTCATCAGTATGTCCCAGCAAGCTTTGCCTCCTTCATCCTGCAGCAACTGAAAACGGTGTTTCACCTTGGTTGTGTAGTCTGTTTTCAGATGATGGGTGTTTTGTAGTTGTTGATAATTCATTAGCTCTGATATTTTTAGTTTTAATTTTCTCATCTTCATCTTCATTTTGCAAATGACTGGTATGTGGACGCTCCCACAGAATCTGTTATTGATTGTTATGGAATCGATTTAATTTTTGTTCTTCCCATCTGGGCTTCTCCATGTCCATTTCCTTCTTGGATGTTGTTTAAACCAAGTGTTGGTGGCTATCTGATTGTTTGTTTTACACCAGGATATAAGATATTCCCCTCTTTCGTTTTTTTCTCCCAATCCCTGGTCTCCAACAATATGGCCTTCTCTTCCTTCACCAATTTTGCATTGACGTCGTCCATGACTAGGACGACTTCTTGTGATTTGCATTGTTCTAGTGTTTAAGGTAAGGGGAGGGAAGTTCAAGGGAGATATTAGAGGAAGGTTTTACTCTCAGAGAGTGGTTGGTGCGTGGAAATCGCTGCCTGAGTCAATGGCGGAGGCAGATACACGAGTGAAGTTTAAGAGACTACTAGACAGGTATATGGAGGAATTTAAGGTAGGGGGTTATATGGGAGGCAGGGTTTGAGGTTCGAAGTGAACAACATAAGACACTGAATGGAGAAATTGGACAGAGATAGTCATGAAGTTATAGATTATTACTACAAAGAAGTAGGCTCTTTCACCCATCTTGATCTTCCCTCTCTGATCTTTCGCTTCGTCCCATTTGCCTGCAGTCTCGGTCCGTCTCTCATGCACGTAAATAGACAGCCTTTCCTGTAATGATACAATTGAATCCGCATCTACCACTTACACTGGCAGATCCTTCTACACTCGTCGACCCTCTTAACGAGTCCGCCTTAGCACGCACCTCTCCTAAATATTTCAACTTTCACCCCACAACTATGAAGTAGTTTTAGATTCACTAAAAGAATTGGGGAGATCTGCGAGCAACCATCCTTTCAGTAACTCTCACAAATGTGTATACTTCTGTAAGATCTCCATTCATCGTCCTGCCGTCAAGGGAATAAATTCCAATTCAACACTTCATTCATACTCTTGTCCTCAGTTCGCGAACTCCTGCTTTCAAATAATTGCTACACACTTTGAAGATAATTGATATTGTAAACCGATATTCTGTCTACGTTGTGTTGTACAGCTTCATCCTAACGTACAAACGCCTGTACTCAATGAACTGACTGTGAAGGTCAATGTGATTGGAGATCAATTCAAGCCGATCTACCCTTGACGCTGCTTCCCTGACATTATCGATCTGTATTCCCAGGTCTCCTTCTGCAAACTAAATTCCACCTATTTCATGTGCTTCTTAAACTGCTGTATCTCTCCACACAATGCAGCCGAACTCATACTTGACTCGATTAAATTCCGTCTGCCATTTTCCAACCCATTTTCCTGGCAGTCAACATCAAGCTATAAACGTGAATAGAGCGTCTGGCTGGAACAACGCCCACAATCTAAGATTCATCCTAATTATTGTTCTGATTCATTTTTCTACATCTAAGTCATTAAGATACATGATAAATAACAACGGACTTAACACCAATCCTTGCAATACACTTGTCACCGTCAAACAATTAACCATCTGCTCTCTGCTAATCCAGAGAAGAACGTTCGTCAATCCGTTCACATGCCGCAGATATATTCGTATGGGCGCGTAATTTTTTATTATGAAATGTCCCTGGAATATTGTTCTCGACGTCGTTTATCTGCTTAGAAGAACATACGTAGGACATCTTGTGAAACATGCCACAAGCTATTATTGTGACTTTCGTCATTCGAATGAACGGAAGTGACTAGAACAAGCGAGAAATAATGAACCTATCTTCCCCTTCAATAACGTGTACTCCATTTCACCTGCCGAGCTACTGTCCCGACCCCAACGTTGGGAGCGAGTGCACTCCGCCGATGTGTCAAAATTATTCTCTTGGAAGGTGATTGTCGATGTTATTTGTTCGGGATGATTGTCTTTGTTAGAAACAACACAGATAAGAAGATGTCTCATTTCAACAGCTGAAGCCTGGTGCCTTGGAAATTAAACTGGCAACGCTCATGTTAATTTATCTTTAAAAGCTAACAACTTGTAACAGCCTTGGGGATACGAATTCATGGCACTATGACAGAGTGAAAAAAAAAACAACTTAATGCATGTGTTTGTGTAGCTGGTTGTCCCTAATGAGACTTATGTGATAACCACACTAATTGCCTCAGTGGAATTATGCTAAATTGCATATAACCCTGTAAAAACGATCACCGGTCCATACGAACCTTTGGAACTTTCCGTACACCGGAACATTGCTTCAGATGGAATATGGGATATCCAACGATTTACTACATCGCGGGTGTTTTCTATCCTACACTTGTAGCGATCGGTGTCCCTGGTAAGATACTGGAGCTGGTCACTCGATGGTTTTGTTCTGCTACACTGTTCGGAGAACACCAAAGATGGTACCATCGCCTGAATTCTGTTTCCAGAATTGAGAATTCAAGCATCTGATATTTATTTTTAATTCAGTTTCTTTATTTTCCGGATACGATGTTTTTTCTTCTCTGTTGTGAAATATGTTTTTGCCGATAGTTTCATAGTTGGGCCTTGCTCGGCTTTCTGCAGCGACAGTGGCCTCTTTTCCAGATCGGCAGCTTTTTCCAATGACTGGCCAGTCGAATATCGTCACGCAGATCTGTTCTTCCATAAGTCACTAAATTATGACTTATGCTGTAAACCTCCTGAATTTCACTACAAATAATCACTTCAGCTGTTCCACTTCTTATAATGGAAATGCCGCTGCTTATGGTGATGTTTTCTGGAGCGATCGACCGGTAGGTGAGTCGTGGATACCAGATGCCTCGCTCGAAACTGTCGAAAAGTCGCCAGTCCATTGTTGTCCCCCAGTAGGAGTCTAGCAATGGAGCAGGCTCACATTGAACCTTTGCTTTACACTTCCAGAAAACATGCCGTGCATAGTATTGCAGGAATGTTAGGCATTCAGACAGTTGCAGCTAACGAGAATCCTGTTTTGTTTCTAATTTCTTGTAGTTAATTTAACGGCGATTGTGATCCTATCTCGGGGAAAATGCGGACTCTCCAAATGCATCATCCGTTACCTGGTTGGAATGGCAACAGCGGATCTGATGGTGGTTATAGTTTTCGCTTTTGTGCAACAGACCAACAATATCTACATTTATTCCAGATCCTTGCTCATCACTCCTGTATGCGCAGTGACAGTTGTATTATATGTTGTGACGATGGATTGTTCAGTTTGGTTTACGGTCAGCTTTACCTTCGATCGTTTCATCGCAATATGTTGTCGAAAGCTCGGGCAACGATACCGCACTGAGAGAACAGCAACGGTGATTATGGTGACGGTGGTTATAGTGAGCTGCGGGAGAAGTGCCCCGTTTTACTTCGCCATTGAACCTTATGTCATGATTGACAACATACCTTGGCGTTGCGCCTTGACAGATGAATACGCTATTTTACCCGTGTGGAAAGGATTAGAATTACTGGATAGCATTTTAACACCGTTGCTACCAATTGGCTTAATTCTAGTTTTCAATGGTTTAACAGTAAGACATATCATTGCGGCAAATAGAGTCCGCAGAGACCTTCGAAACAGCAGTGATAATCAGAAGGATGCCGAGATTGAAAACCGCAGAAAATCGATGATTCTGTTGTTTGCTATATCAGCTAATTTCATATTATTTTGGATGCCCTATGTAGTTCATTCTCTGAAATGGCAAGCGGAAAACTTTTTTTTTGAGGACAAATATTTGAGTTCCCCGGTATATATACTACAGCAATTTGGGTTCATCTTGCAAATTCTGAGTATGTGCACCAATACTTGTATCTATACACTGACTCAGAGAAAATTCAGAAAGGAATTGAGTAAAGGAATGAAGTATGTGTT
Source organism: Hypanus sabinus (assembly GCF_030144855.1). Lineage (NCBI taxonomy): Eukaryota > Metazoa > Chordata > Chondrichthyes > Myliobatiformes > Dasyatidae > Hypanus > Hypanus sabinus. Next base: position 906,358 of record NW_026781815.1, read on the forward strand.
TACATTAAATGGTCATCTATGTAGATAATGCCCACTCCAATTACAACTCAGTGCAGATTTCGAATAAAACGGTTTCAAAAGGAGTATATTTGGAAATTATGTCATATACTCAAACATTCGTGTCCCGAGTCATCCTGAAATAAATGGATTCCAAACTATCACAGAGACTTTTCAATCATCCGGGAAACGGTAATGCAGCATAGAAGGCACGACTAAAAGTCTCCGGGTCAGCTTCAGCCACCATGCCATCAGAATGATTAACTCACGCTGAGCCGAATGGTTTTCTATGCTACATTGACTTTTCCATTGATGTTAATTTATTATAAATGATTAGCATTGCAGATTGTACATTTAGACGAAGAGGTAACAAAAGTAAGACTAGCATCCATCCCAATTGGTTAACAAATGAATACAATTCTCATTATCAGTAAGTATAACCCAAACAGGTTGCGAGAGAAAGCACTCTCTCACCAGAAAGCATTCCTACTTTTACTTAACAAAGAAGCCATTTTGATTAACATACGGAGTAAAATAAGAAACTCCCTACTCTCTTCACCCAGCAACAAAAGCTCATGACATTCACAGAGTTCCCCAATGTATGTTGCAAGACACGAAACCCAACCAAGGTGCAGAAAACAGTGACATAACTTCGCAGGGCGGTAGAGATCACAACATTCAGTTCTCCCGGTGCTGCGTATGTCAATCGCTCCGTGGAGTCCCTACTTCTCGGAGACCTCCGTACATCCACTGCCGACCCTTCCGGCTCAGACACCCCGGGGGACATCCCAGGTCTACCTGTTGTACCCTCACTGGTTCCCTCTTCACCTGAGAGCCCACTGTTTCGTGTTCAAGGTCCATCTGCTCTCGCCCCCCCCCTACTGCCGACTGTACCTCAGTCTGCCCCTCCACTCTCTCTCCCCCAATGCTGGCTGTATCTCATTCTGCCCCTCAACACCCTCCCTCCTCTTCAACTCAGCGGAGGAAGGGCCAGGAGCCTCTACTTCCGGTATTGGGGAATTAGCGAACGGAAAGCGGTGCCACACATCTGAATCGTCGTCGTCGGAAGCAGTATCCCTTTCCGGGGTGAGGACTCCGGAGTAAGGCACCTGGTGCTGCTTTCATGGATAGAAACCAGTAGTCTAAGAGGACAGGATTTATCCCAATGCATCAGTCTCAAGCTTCGAACTGACCTTGTATATATTGACAAGTAAAACAAACTCATGTGATTGTTGTGATTTTGCATAATTTGCCCTGCATGAAAGATCACAGAAATGCAACTGTTGCAAGTGCCGAGAATCAGAAATGAAGCACAACTCAGGTACAGAATCACAGAAGTTGTTCATGTTCTAGTTCTTAAAGTAAACAGTCTTAGTTACGTGATGGAGAAACGGCGGCCCAAGCGGTTCATGTCATCTAAGCTATCTTCATTTGCCGCACTCTGGACCTTGTACCGTTAAGGGATTCCTATCCATGGACTGTCCAAATACATTTTGAATGTTCTGAAAGTGTTTTCCCTCAAACACATTCTCGGGTACTTCTTTCTATTTACCTACCCACATAATCTGTTAAAGTGGTCTCTCCACTTCCTATTAATTCTCTCTCGTCACTTTAAATCAATGTCCATCAGTAAATGATTCTCTCTAAACTTATTGTCGCTGGAAAGTCAGCGGAGGCAATGCATTATTATTAGTCTGGTCAGTGACGGGCCTGGATTATCAATGTCGTCATCACCATGGTCAGCAGTGACATTGTCAGAATGAGCGCACTAATTGGTCTGGAAAAGTAGCAATTAAAATATTCTTCATGACAGGAAACAACATTAAACTTCTGTTGTACAATATCAAACACTACCCATCATTGCACAGTAAGTGACTCAATGAAAACACTTCTTGAATCCCAGACCATTACTTCTATCCACTGAATACAAGCGGCGTATGTATACACAACCTCCGATTCTGTTCCCCGGATCCACATATGAGTCCAGATTTAACTTTGAACGGATGGTCAATACAATGTTTGTGAGAGGACTTGGTTGTAATGTACCAAATTCCGGTTGGTCTTACAAAGGACAATATATGTCGGAAGCTGGGAAATGGCAGGCGGAAAAGGCAAAGAGCTGTACGAAAAGGGTATCTCCTCCACCTGTTTTCATCCCTCACTTTCTAGAGTTGTCTATATTCATCCGGTTGTGCTTCAGGTTACAGATCATCCGGCAGTGACCACTTTATTCTGTTACTTGCAAGGTTTTGTCTCATTCGAACAATATTCTAAAAAATATATATTTCAAAGTCTTTGTAAAAAGTCTCAATTTTATTGTACACCAACATATAACTGAGCGTATCTCGTAATTCTGCAAGTGCCGAACTATAACGGGTTAACTACACCTCACCTTGACTGTAATTAATCTGACCAGTGATGTACAATAATTCTCTCTTGTTGTTCTACACCATCTGCTTGAAACATCAGAATGCTTACACTTTTATTTGCCGCATAAAGCACGTTTTTTTCCCCAAAGATTAAGAATACCTAACGTATGTTTACACGTATGCAGGGTATTTTAACAATTATATTCACTATTTTATTGCTGGTATGAGACATCAGAGGAAATCATATCGGTTGTGTAAAGGTGATGAAAGCTCGCCATTCTCATTTCCCCCGGTGATTTCCATTATCTAAACCTACTGAACTCAAGCTGCATCCATTTTTGTCATTGAGGTTCTTTACCCGCGAACCCACTAAATATTTGTGTGTACCAGGACTTGCAAATAAATAGCACTGAATTTATTTTAAATAGACAAAAATAAAAATGTGTGGGTGCCCAGAAATATAAACATGGCCTAATATGATGATCGAAAAATACAGTGAATATTTATCCTTATCCGATGGGTCACACCTGTATTGAGTATGAAAATAACAACAAAAGCCGAGGTTAAATGTCTTTATGTTCACTGATGTTTCAGTCACTCGTTGGTACGTTGACCTTCTAACTCTCTCCTCTGAACGATAAGTTGCACGGGCATTCTGTTCATATCACATAGCCATCCTCTGCTGTGCATGCTACTATAAATGTCATTAATAATTAAACATGTGCAGTTTTGATTCTGCAGACTGGAATTCGTGTTTTATTTTATTTGCTGCAAGGGAGCGGGCATTGACAAATAAATACATAACCAATATGTTCTGATATCCAGCGACAGTGTCATCATTGATTGCAAGACATCATCACTGGTAGTGTGGTTTCTGCTGAAGAGCATTTTTTTATATAGAGAGAGATATTAATATGGTTTAATGGTCATACATCTTGCTTTCGCTGCGTCCATCATGATGTTGGACAAGCAATTACTTTACCAGCAGACTTGGAGATGTTTCTGAATAATCAGTGATACTCTCTATGTGAGAGATCCTGCGACCGAATGGGATGTGATAGTAACGTTGTAGAATTGGTGGATCCGGACAAGCAGAAACATTATCCACGTGGTCGCTGACATGTCAGAATAAGCACTGAAAACACCGTGTGGTCAGTGATGTTCTTGTAGACCTGTGACAGTCCTGTTCATTGCAGTTATGGATTCTTTGGAAGCAAGGAAATAACACCTTTTCACTCCCCTCAGCCGAGAGAGAGAATCAGATTTTCATTGGTGTTCTCCTTCTCAATCTATATATCTATTTCAGTATCTAATGGTCAATTCATATGCCCCCATTGGCAATGAACAGAAAACGTCTTTCTTTGAAATAGCCGTGCTGACAATTTCCATGGAATATGCAGAATCAGAATGAGCAAACGGATGTATACTTGAAATGATTGTTAAAATCGTGCAAGGTAAAATACTGGAAGAATATCAATGGGTTATGTCCCAGCTGATTTTGTTTCTTCTTTTATTTCTAATTCCTTTTTTTATCGGTGTTGATTGTCCGTCGTTTCCGACTTTTGAGGGATGAATTTCACAGTGAAAAAATCCGTTGTGCCGAGGCAGTTCTACTTTCTCGGCCTCAAGATGCTTGATCCAATGGCAGGAAAAAACTTCACGATTGGCGATTTCCTGGGCTATGGCGGATATTCATGACGCTTTTTGTACCTTGCTTTGCCCTTCGCTGTTCATGAAGCGTTGCTGCACCGCCTTCTGGGGTGTTTGATCATGTAGACGATCTCATCCGCAGAGTCCGGGAACTGTCTGCACATGCTGGGTTAAGCAAATCTCTAACTCACAGGTGTTTGTGTTTTCCGGCTACACTCACATGGTTCAGCCCGTCTGTCGAAGCGCCGGACCAGAGTTTGCCACTGTCCGATAGAAACAGTTACTCGGAGCCACATAAGAGCTGAGCGTCAGGAGTGAAATAATAGTGGATGAGCTGCTTTCAGGTAGAGTACGACAGGCCCGCCACCAGAGGCGCAAATAATTTACCGTTTATAACATTTTTAAATGGGTCTTGCAGATTCTACTTTGGCACGAAACTTGAGCTGCTAATTTGAAAAATATAAATAATTAGTCTCTTTCTTAGCTTGTACAACTTGCACTAAATAAGTAACAACTCTGAGCTTTGGCAAAGCACAACAGTTCCCTGTAAAGGACAGGGAGTTATTTTTCAAACCGGTAAAATGAAGGATATGTATATGCGTTACTGAAGGTGGAAGAGCCAAGTTTCACTGAGCCGCGAGTATTTCAATGCTGGTGGTAGCTGATGCTATTTAGCATAATAATTTTTTAGGGTATTTGTTTGACGAATACAAAATCAGCATTTTCATGATGAGAATGACAGTGATTGTATACACCGGGAGACACCATTTGGAATTTTGTTGCAGAGTTGGCAGAACAACACTTCATAGCAGGTAAATATACCGTTTAGCTCAAGCCGTTATGTAACTCCATTTAAAGATACTGAAAAACCATCCTCACTTTTGTAAATTCGTCGTTTTCCTGCATTCCCATTTACTTCATATCGTGATCGTCATTTTTTGCAAGTTTCATTGTTTGATTTTAAAAATCATTTGCCTGACGTTCGATTGACTGAACGACATTATGCTCCTGAAAGAGTAAATATTTCTCAACATCTATGCCTCACTTTCTGGAGAATGTGAGAAATAGATATCGATACCTTTCTCAAAAGACCCTGTAGTCTCCGTATTCACCAGCGTAGCCGCCAACCCATTAAGCACACTCACCACTCTCTGTAAAAAAAAAAAAAAATACCCCTGACATCTCCTCTGTACCTACTTTCAAGCATATAGCATGTGCCCTTTCGTGCTAGCAATTCCAGCCCTAGGAAAAAGCCTCTGACTATCCACACGATCAAAGCCTCTGATCAACTTACACACCTCCGTCAGGTCACCTCTCATCATACGTCGCTCCAAGGAAAGAAAGGCCGAGCTGACTCAAGCTATTCTCATAAGGTATGCTCCCCAATCCAGGCAGCATCATTATAAATCTTCTCTGCAACCTTTCTGTGTTTTCCACATATTTCCTATAGCTTGGGAAAATGAAATCTTCCTGCTGTTACCCAAAGTACTTCCTGCATTTCTTCTCCGTAACTTCCTCCGTCCTCAACGGGAATCTTACGAGGGTAAAATTACTTGCACGGCCCCCAGACCCGTCTGCGATTTCTGTAGGTTTCACGTTACTCCCATGTCCACGATCCCCTCCAACTGATCTCCGTTCTGGCACTTATCACTGCAGGCGTTACAAGTGTCCTACCAGGTTTGAACTGCTCAGTAATCCATTTGCAGCTGACGTGGAAAGCGCACCAACCAACATACAAATGGAGCTGATGAAACTCCAGTGTAGTGACACACTCAAGGTGAAGTATGTCTCGGTGGGCGCTGCACAGTTTCTACGTTTCATTCTCGACACGATGCCCCAGCTGCGTACCCAAGCTGCTCAAATGCTCCCTATGTTTGGCAGCACATATCTGTGTGAACAACTGTTCTCTTTGATGAAGATAAACAAAACATCACACAGGAGTCGTCTTTCTGATGAACACCTTCACTCAGTTCTGAGGATTTACTCAGCTCAGAGCCTGCCTCCAAACATTGATGAACTTGCATCCAAGATGAGATGCTAAGTGTCTGGCTTCGACTAGTGTGAATCACAGAGTGTTGGCCTTTGGAAAATTGTTTTCATTAGAAATTACTCCGGAAAAGCTGCAGATAAAGCCATAAAAAATAAATGCAACTGATTTAAATGTCAATCTTTAAACTAAAGTAAATTTAAGTTTAAACTGATTTAAACTGAAATAAATGCCAAAGTAATTAAAAAAAAAGGTACAAGTCGAGGGCCGGACTGGTTCAGCGTTTATTGCAAAACATACTGAAATGAATTTATTACACATATTAACCTGGAACTAACAAAGCTTAGGTTATTGCCTACTAAAACAACATTGAACATTAAATAAATAAAAAATCAGCTGAGGCTGCAAATGGATTACTGAGCAGATCAAGCCTGCATTTTTGGGCTTCAAAGTCGGCAAATTTCCGTGTGAATTCGGCACTAAGTATGCTAAGATTTTCAGCAAACTTTGCATGTGGGAACACTGCGGTAGAAACCTGCTCTTTCATAGTTTGGCAACACGGAAAATGGCTCAAGTTTTTTTGCTGCATCTGCGTCTCCCACAGGCGCAGCTTGGTTTTAAAAGCCCTCACTGCAGCGTACATGTCTGTGATCACACGACCCCGCCCCTGAAGCTGCAGGTTGAGCGCATTGAGATGGCTCGTGATGTCACACAGAAACGCCATTTCACAGAGCAACTTTTTATCGCGGAGCTCTGTTGTGTCTTTCCCTTTGCTTTCCATGTACTGACAGATCTCCTCACGCAACTCGAAACATCTTTTCAGCAATTTTCCTTTGCTTAACCATCGCACCTCTGTGTGATAGGTCAAATCATTATATTCTGAACCCAACTCCTCCAGAAACGACTTGAACTCGCGGTGATTTAACCCATGTCTCTCATGAAGTTAACTGCTCGTGTTATGGTGTTCATTATATGTTCCATTTTCAAGGCTTGCAAAACAACGATTCCTGGTGGATGATACAGTGATAAGCTGTCTGCTCACCTGCGCCGTTTTCCTCCCGCATCTTCTCCCGGATCCTGCACACCAATCCAGTCATTTGACCGCACATCGCGGGCGCTCCATCTGTCGTCAGTCCCACCAGTTTATCCCAAGGCAGCCTCATTATATTTACACATCTGGATACCTCATCAAAGAGATCTTTTCCAGTAGTTGTGCCATGCATTGATCTTAATCCAAAAGTTCCTCTGTTACACACAGCCTTTAGTCCACTCTACGAATGAAAATTGACAATTGGGCAGTATCAGAAGTGTCCCTGCTCTCATCCACAGCAAGGTAATATGCGATGAAATTTCTTCCCTTCCCCGCCAGCTGTTGTCTATTGGTGGCAAGCTCTCGTACACGGTCAACAACGGTGTTTCTGCTCAGGCTCACATTTGAAAATGCTTGCCTTTTATCTGGGCACACGACGTCGCAAACTTTCATCATGCGGTTCTTAACAAATTCTCCCTCGGTCAAGGGCCGGGCTGATTTAGCGATCTCTGCTGCCACAATAAAACTATGTGTTTTGTGTTTGTGTTTTGTGCTTTGTGTTTTGGCTTTTGTGAACATAGCCTGCTGTGACGCCAGACTTCTTTTCAACTCTTCTCCCTTCTGGAGCTTCTGTTTCTTGTCCAGATGCTTGTATTTGTCGTGGTGTTTCGTTTCATAGTGTCGTCTTACGTTATATTCTATAATTACAGCCACACCGTCTCCGCACACAAGACAAACAGGTTTGCCCTTTATATCTGCGAACATATACTCCGCATCCCACCTGCCTTGAAAACCCCTGTTTTCAAAGTCCACCTTTCGTTCAGCCATTCTTGGAGTGAGGGATAGCTGAAAGTTGACCATACGTGACTAGCGCCATATGGATGCTGATGAGAGAGGAAGGCAAGCGCGAGCAATGCACTGGCAGTGAATTGCGGGATTTGTAGTATTGGTGGTGCATGCAATATACCGGCGGGCCAGCTCTAATAGAAAAAAAATATTCATTAATGATATTCAGGAAATAACCCAGGGAAACCGAATAAGCACTAAAAACCCTGAAAACCTGGTGCCTGAATAAACGCAGCATTAGCCATATCATACGCCATAGGCGCTTCGACTACTGGGGCCAGCTTTAATAGTAATTAGATATTAGCTCGCGGGCCAAATATAATTCCACCTCGGGCCAGATTTGGCCCGCGGGCCTTGAGTTTGACATATATGCTCTATAGTAACATATGTAGTGAGTGCCATAGTCTCAACAATGAAATGAGATAAAGATAGTGGACGTGTAAAATACTATTTGAGTAGATAATCGTCTGCCAAACATTCTCTGACATCTGGAGACATTCTAGCCGAGCAGAGCTTGGAAAATGTAACCACGCACTTTCACAAAGAAACTGAGAATCACAGGAAATTAGAGCAAACCAGATATCTAAATTAGTAGTAAAACCAAGATGAAAGCAAGCAGGACTTCCCCACCTAAGTTGGAACTCAATGTCTTAGGTTTATGGTGATATTTGAACGATCATTATGACGGACTCTACAATCCCTTCAGATGCGTCTTTCAGAAAACTGGTGTGTAATCCATCAGATCCGCGTGACTTTTTAAATTCAGAATATTCAGCTTCCTGCGCAGCTCCTCCTTAGTAATGGAAACCTGAGTCACTTCTTACCCGGAACACTCTCGAATTTCTGGGATATTGCTAGTATCTTCCACTGTGGACTGGTGCACGATAGCTATTAATTCATCTGCTGATTCTTTGTTCCCCCCTTTCTAACATTCAACTGTAATTTTCCAGCGCTCCGATGTATATACTCTCGCGTCTTTGTAACATTTTTATATATCTGAAAATAAAATACATTTGATATTATCGCATGGTTTCCATTTCTCATTTCCAGCTTTTGCTAATTTTAACAGCTTCCCAATCAGCTAACTACCCACTAATTGTTGCTATATTATATGTGACATATAAAGCTAATCTGTATCGTTTATCTTTAAGGACGAATACATTGAAAAAGAGATCATTTTACGACCCGTGAACATAATTCCATCAGCTTGAAAATAGGTCTGCAGAAAGTTAGGTCTGGTCGACAGTTAAGGTGCTAATTTAGTGCAGTTCCAGTTTGAGGGCGATTAGGCGGGGATTTGCAAGGGTTTATGGTTGAGAAGAGGCTAATTTTATTTTGTGGTAAAGAGACATTTGTTTTTCAAGGTGAGATATCCGGAGTTCAGGTAGTTCGTGTTCCAAACAGAGTGATGGACATAGCTGGCAACAGTACGGAACATTGGTTGACGAGAGATATTGAGACACTGGTCTGGATAAAAGGATAACGAGTAACAGATAGCAAATGCTGCAGAAACTCATAAAGTCTGACTGGAAAGGAGGATACAACACAGTCGACGTTTCCGCCCGATAGTTCAGAGTCCCCTGTGTTTAACAGGAAACGTAGTTCAGCTTGAGTTATTCAGGATCAAGTGGATCCTTCGGCGAGGATATTTAACAGGAAAAGCCGGAGGGCAAAAATAGGGTACGGTATCGATCTATCTAGAACGGCAGAGGAAAATACTCCCGGATTATATAAATATATTGCTGGAACTGCATGATCAAGGAGTGAATGGATCAGCGCCGTAATCTGTGTGGAGCCAGAGATGTTGGACGTGGAGTCAAATGATAACATCCCACCCGCATTTAGCGTGGAGGATATCAGGGAAGCGGGAAAATTCAGGGAAGGCGACGGCCCTGCCCTGAACCATGTGCTCATTGCAAAGGTTGAGGGCTGGCCGCCTTAAAGGCAAAAACAAGATGTATAGTGCGACCATATGCATCTAGAGCATTCCGGGAACCTAAAGAAGAAATGAATGGAACAAAGGCGGAGGTAATTGTATTATCGCCAAATACTTGGGGTACTGGAGTCCGGAAAGTGCCCAAAGTTCTGATTTTAGTTACGATAGGCTACAGGAAAAACACAGTGTTCAATTAGTTCTTAATCCCAACATTACTGATTGGAAACTACCTGCATCTGATTCTCAGAGACACGATCTACCTGAATTTGGAGAGGCGAACTCTTTTTAGGAATGGTCAGCATGAATTTCGAGCGGAAAAAAAGCCTCTCGTGAATTCCGCTGGTTGTTCGAAAAAGGTTACGAAGAGCATGGACGATTTAAGAGGGTCTCAAATCACATAGAAATGATCCAATTCATTGCCCTAGGAAAATTCCCTGGCTATCCAGAGATCTATGCATCTTACCATCGACATCAAGTGGCCTCACATCCTCTTTCTCTCCAAACAGCTCGCTTAGCCAATCCTCATAATCTGGGCAGCATCCCGATCATTCTCCTCTCTAAAACTTCTACATGCTTCCTATGAACCCTACATTGTGTCACATACTCGCATGTCCTGACCCGATGCATCTTCTGATCTTGTGAGAAGACGGGGGTAAAATAAAACGAAATCACTTGCGGCCACATTTGCTTCATCTTTCGGCCAAGGTAAGTACGCGAGGCCTGCAGAACGGCTCATGTCGTACCATTTACGGGTAGCACAGGTACACCAAGGAAATTCAAGCCAGTGAGCCTGACATTCGTGATGGATAAGTTACTGGGGGAGGGGGGGGGTTAATATGGTCAGCACCGTCGTGTTAGCAGCAAATCGGCTCTCACAAAGCTGTTAGACTACTTTGGAGAGATGCACTCGACGATCGATGTGTGTAGGGCAGTATACGGATTGAAGCATGTCTTTTAACGTGGCGCTGCATGGACGGCTTCTCCGGATATGGAGAGAGCTTCAGGTATAGGACGCACAAGCCAAGTGGACACGACACCGGCTTTATGGATGATGGTGGAAGATTGCTTTCAGGACGGGAGGCTCACGAATTGTGGTGTACTACGTGGATCTCTGCTGTGATTATTGTGTCTGTATCTTAGTTCAGAAAAAAAGATTTTGATGAAAATGTACAAGACACGTAAATTAAATATTCCGACGAGTCTAAACTAGGTGGTAATGTAAACAGACAGAAGGCGGAATATTACGTTGGTTGACAATAAATTCATCTGAAGATTCGCAACATTTGTAGGTTAGTCCTGAGCAGCTGGGTTCGCGTACCGAAGAATGTGAAATGGCCTTCTATGTAGATCAGGGAGAGCTGTAATGCTGTGAAAAATCAAACCTGTGCTGGAAGTTTTCACTAAACGTTTTGATGCTCCAGCATCTTGCGTGTATTCCGCTGTCTCATTCAGCTGTGACACTGAAGTGAAAGCAGCAGGAACACTTGAGTTGGCTCATAAGGGGAAGGTAGAGGAACGGTGCGACATAGGTAGGAGCGGGCACCGTAACATAGAACATTGAATAGTACAGCACAGAGCATGTCATCAACCCAATGACGTTATGTCGACGATTTAACGTAGTACAAGATCGATCAATCTCTTCCTTGATATATACCTCTACATTTCCCTATCTAAAAGTACCTTAAAATACCTTAACCTATCTGTGATTATCATGATCCCGACAGATCGGTCCAGGGGCCCACCACTATCTCCGGAAAGAACTTCTTTCTGAAATACCCTATACAGTCCCCCATTTCATATATTCATTTTCGGAATACTCATTTCCGCCTGTGAAGCAGGTCTCACTCTCGATCTCTCCCTCTTATCATCTAAAACATATCTATCAAGTAGCTGTTCATCCAAAGAGGCGACATTAAATTACCAGCAAGAATAAAACATCGATCCTGAGGGTTGCCAGGAAATGAAATTCTAGAGAGAATGTTTGAAAGTTCCACGGAGGTTACATGGATGGTGGATGGCTGAACACAGGAAAGTTTAGACGGAATGTTGGAGAAGGCCGATACTGGAGCCTGCCGGAAAGACAAGCTACCGGATGGACTCAGCAGGTTATGCAAGATATGGAACGGTCGATATGCATGAGCAGTATCTCGATCCTCAACGTTAACCATTCTCTTTTCTCCAGATCCCCAACTCTATGATTTCCCTGTTTGCTTTAAGGGGACGATGCAGTCCCCTAAAACCCGCTGGACAGAGAACAAAAGAAGTATTAACCGTTAGGTCTCGACCACGAGTAATAAGTCTATTATATTTGACATCCAGAACAACCTTGGACTCATGTCACGGCGCAGGTTGAGAGACTGGTTCTGAAATCACATTGTGCGCTGACTTTCATTAGTCAGAGATTGAGTTCAAGTGCCGCGAGGTTAAGTAACTCTCTCAGACTCAGGTTAGAACACGCCTGGAGGATCGTGTCCAGTTCAGCTCGTCTCAGAATAGGGAAGATCAGTGATGAAGGATCAATGATTAACGTTTTCGCCGGTACATTTACGTGTATTCGATAATTGACGTAGAGTGTTGAGACGATATGTAACTGAAAAAAACATTTCCCGATGATAAATCATAAATACATATAAATGCCGTGGTTACAGTACGGATATAGAACAGAATGAGCATAACTAACACAGAAACTAGCGTGTACTTACCATGTTAAATGATACAAATGTGCTTTTAATAGATTACATCGTGTTTCAGTGACTGGGGTGATTGGTAGAAGGGGCTTGGGGGAGCGGTGGTGCTACTAAATAGAATGGGTGATCGGAGCCACTCTCTGGGGCGAAAAACTCCTTTAGAGAAGGTGCACCGCAGGTTCAGCAGAACGTTGCCGCGATTAGAACACGTCTTGTGGGGGAAGATTGAGGAAGCTGGAACTTTTCTGTTCGATTCTACAGAGCGTGATGGAGGTGTATAAGATTACAAGAGACACAGACAGGTTGGACAACAGCAGAAAGCATATGTTTAAGATAAGTGGAGGAAAGGTTAGGTCAGAGGTAGGTAGATTTTTTTTGTATACAGTGTGGTGGGTTCTGGGAACGCACCGTTCCCACACACAGTTCGCAGGAACGTGCTGTTCGTCGTTTTCACAATAGGAATATTAAAAAAAGATACTTGGATAGACAGATGACTGTCGTGAAAATAGAGGATTATGGTTTCTTTAGGAGGGAATAGTTATAATATCGACAGAGTAGAGCTAAACTGGTGAACTGAGCTTCCTGGGCCGAAGATCCTGCAGTGCCTTGCACTGAACTTTGGTCCTTGATCTACTTTAGACGTAAAATTACCAGCAGATGCATTGACAAAGGAGACTAAGAAAGTGAGAGGCAGCAGTGTTATGACTTAAACACAGAACTGGCTCGTTGGTCCAGTGGTATGATTCTCGCTTTGGGCCTGAATTTGCGAGCATGCGAGAGGTCACGGGTTCCAATCCCGGACGAGCCCCTTGATTGATACATTTTAGAACTTCAGACATTGGAGCGCAGAAGAATGAGGGAAGATATTTAGATGTAGAGGATATTATGAGAGCTGTATATGTGGGTCGCTGCCTGTAAGCTTTCCCCCCTCAGGTTTGAACTGATGACGACTACAGATCACAGCTTTAGAGCGGACAGTGAAAGATTTGGTTTGGCAGAGAAATTGAATGAATAAGGAGTGATGATAAACTGAGTGGCTAATCCCTGTTTCTCCAGTCTTGTGTTTCTGTATGACTGAAATTCAGCTCTATCAATAGGAATTTGTACTGAAATACGGAAAATTACCATGGATAATTGGGTTTGAGTAGATGAACATTTTCCAACTATTTTCGCGTTTGCAGACGTTCTTGCAGAACGGAGTGTGTTAAACGTAATCTCATAGTTTCACAAAGGAACCGAGAAACCCAGCAAGTTAGAGGAAACCAGCGATAAGAAATTATGAGGGGTATAAACCGTGTTAGTGCAAGCAAGCCTTTTCCATTGAGGTTGAAGCCACAGGTCATAGATAAATGGTGAAATATTAAATAGTTAAGGGGGAACTTCTTCAATCAAAAGTTGTGACTCAAAAGGATTTTGGAAAGTTTCCGTAAATAAAGTACAGCATGGACTGTGGGAATGAATACGAACCCACACGTGGCATTTTTAGATGAATGAGCCGAATGAAGCAGGGAAGAGGAAAATGAGGGCTTTCTGATGGATGGAAGGAAGTGACAAATTCGGTTTTACGGAGTTCAGTACCCAGCATAGATTTTTGCAGGGTACGGCGATAACTTTGAAGCTGAAGTACAGTATTTAAAGATTAGATTTATATTGTTACATATATATATAAACATCAAGTGAAATACGCTGTTTGCGTCAAGTCAAATCAGCGAACGTTGTGCCGGGGCAACCCTCAAGTGTCTATAACCAACAGAGCATGCCAACAACTCATTAACCGGAACCCGTACGACTTTCGTCTGCTGGTGGAAATCGGAGTACCCGGGGGAAACCCACGCGGACAGGGGTAAAACGAACAGATACTTTGCCGTTAGCTGTGGGAATTGAATCCCGATCTTGCAGCGGCACCTTTGTTAGTCTGACGCAAACCGCTACACTACCGTGTCTTGGTGTGGACACATTCCCCGTTTGCAGACGGCATGAAACTGCACTGTTGCTCGTGGGATGGGGAACAGGGGGCAGGACGCCAAGCGTCTACGATATGGTCCATTCAGGATTGTTGATCTGCCAGATGCGTGCCAGATGTGGACATGATAATTGAGATGTTACTCTCCATTTTTATAAACCAAAAATCAGATTGGTAATAACGTGAGAGTAATGGTCTGAAAGGTTTCACTGTTAATGTAATGGTCTCTCTGTAATGTTTCACTACTACTGTAATGGTTTCACAGTAGCAGCAGAGGCTGGGTTAAGACTAGAGATAACGGGGGCTTTGGAATGTGTGTCATCCAATGAGCGGCGTATTGTATTTCTTTTTTCCAGTACGTCTGACAGAAGGTATACTCGGGCTTTTTGTCAGCAAGAGATGAAGGGAGATGATGCGCGTGGAGAGAGCCGCTTGTCGTCAGAACGGAGTGGACTATGAGTGAGAATCCCTGAGCCGACAACGCTCGGAGGAGACGAATGGGGATTGAATGGATTGGCAGCCGTGAGATCCAACGTGTACATCAGATTGTTTCACTAAAAGGTCCCGTTTTCTTTTATTTTTAACTACAGATTAAGAATTATAAAGCTAACTTGCATATGGTGTACTGTCTGATATATTGCGGTTCGGATATGTAACCCGGCAACACATCACGCATCGCCCAGATAAACCGAGATATCTCAGTCTGTCCAGGCCGGAGGCTGACTTACCCTAGAGCAGGGGTCAGCAACCTTTACCGCTGAAAGAGCCACTTGGACCCGTTTCCCACAGAGAAGTAAACACTGGGAGCCGCAAAACCCGTTTGACATTTAAAATGAAATAACACTGCATACAACGTTTTGTTTTGCCTTTATGCTATGTATAAACAATATATAACGTGTTGCATTTATGAAATTGATGAACTCCTGCAGAGAAAACGAAATTACATTTCTGCATGCAACAAAAACATTTTGAACTCCGAAAAAGAGACGTTGGGTTGAAGGTTACTTTTAAGTAAAATACTCAACGTCTATTTGAGTCCTTCTTGTATTTATGAAAAACGCCAAACTTAAATTTGCCGCCAGCAGCAAACCAAAAATAACGTCAGCCAGCTGTCAACCTGAAAAATAAAAGGACTATTTCACTGAACAATGAAAACATATGAATATACGTAAAATAATAGGCAATTAAAATATTTATCATACTTGTTCAGGTTGACTCACACCTGACAATGCAGTCGTATTCAGTAGGGATGGATCGATGCTTAGGGGAGTGACCGGGAAGGATAATGTGTTTTTTTCCTCTCTGAACTCACAGAAGCGTTTCCCAAACGATGTTTGCATTGCGATGATTGCAGAATGTAAATACTCCGAATTTATCATGTCGTGACCTTGTTTGAACTCTCTCAAATTGGGGAAGTGAGACAAAGTGCCTTTCTGTAAATCTCTGGCAAGCAACGTCAACTTGCGCTCGAATGCCAAAACATCCTCCAACATGTGCAGGGCTGTATGTCCTTACCCCGTTGAAGAGCTGTGTTCAGCATGTTCAGGTGCGCTGTCATGTCTACCATGAAGTGTAGCTTTTCCAGCCACTCTGGCTGTTCCAGCTCAGGAAAGGTGAGCCCTTTGCTGCCCAGGAAAGTTTTCACTTCTTCCAGACACGCGACAAAGCGTTTCAGCAC